>NC_090733.1:60893958-60898958 GCF_036898095.1 Palaemon carinicauda
ATAATGGAGTTGTTCTAAAAGGTACAAGAGACGATGAGAGAATCACTCAGACTGCAACAGATACCATTGCATGAGAGGATGGATTGCTCAGGACCTACCAAGAGCTCTACTAAGAAGCTCCTTAAGGTGCTGAATTTCTCTCACCGCTCCGAAACCAACCCCTGGAGGTATACGGAGCATATGCCCATGATGAATGGGAAACTATTCATCTCAGAGAAGGTGGGGACCAAACTGATGGAAGATCTTAAATTCTGACCTAACTTTTCAGTTTACCCAGAATGCTACATGAGACTGCGGGATGAACATGCAAAGAGGTCATTGTCCTTGAACTTTACAAGGCGCAAGCCATCATCCTGAAAACCTTGAAAGGAGCCAGGTACACCAACTCCAAAGTCTCGGCACTGAGCAAGAGACATCCCACGTTTCTTGCTCCTTCCTCCATCTCTTTCCTTTTTCGGAGAAATCACTAAACTTTGCCATCAAGACATTCGACAAGGGCAATCCTTGCCCAACCCTAGAGGAATGCAAACCATTCTCTCTAGCACTACCTGCCTGCGAGGAGAAGTGGAAGGATGTCCGTCTAACCATCTCCGTCTATAAGTTGGATCCAGAGATAGCAGGCCAGCAGTTCAATGAGAACCTTCCAAAGTTGCCAGACAGTCTTCTGAGGAGGGGACAGGAGACGAAAGAGAGATTAGCGGCCTCCCTCTCTCATCAGAACTGCCTGGAAATGAGTGCAGATCTACAGAACGCCCCAGAGAGATCAATTTCCTGGCTAAGTCCCACATGGGTACCTTGTGAAAGACTTGTATGTTTTTCTCAGAGCGAGGAGAGCCTGCAGAGTCCGTTTTGACCTCAGCAACCATAAGACACGAACCAAGGAAACTGATTACCTCGAACATTAGGGGTAAAGACCCTTTTCCCACAGAAACTGATCCAAGAGATCATAGCCAGAGCAATCACGGAGAACGGAAACCTTCTCCAAAAGTGGGGCATGAGCTCAAAGAGGAAATTTTCCTCACACGGAGGTCCCCACCCTAAAAATAAATAGGCAAGGAGACCAAGCAGATCTGCACAACTTTCTGCCGTGACTATGACCCCGAAGCCTCAGACCACTTTCCAGATGGTCCCTCAACAACTGGTGGCTCAGTCGCCAATCTTTAACCCCAATGTTGTGAGGCAATCGACTTCCTTTCACCTTAAGTCAGAAAGGAAATGGCCCTAAGAGAAGTTCGTCAGGAAATATCTCCTCCCGGGGCCAAGTAGGAAGTGGTCATGAAAACAAATCCACAGGACCCCACACCAAGAGAGGGGTTCCAGGTAGGAGGCAGACCATATCACGGTCGGGATCGCGGGACCTTTGATCCCGGGGCCCACAGTCTATTAACGAACGGACTTGGGTGGAAATGGAACAGAATTCCACCCCGTTTTCCAGAATTCTTCTAACACTCCACCCCCTCGTGAGAAGAATATACCTCAGAACTCTTGAACAAGAAGGTAAGAAGGAAAGCAAAGTCCATCAAATTCCAGGGAAGGCTGTTTTGTGTTCCCAAGAAAGACTCAGACAAACTCAGAGTCATTCGAGAACAACAAGTCCCGGATGCTTACTTGGCAACACATAAGGACCCTTCTACCAAAAGGAGCAAACACACCCTCAATAGACCCAACAGATGCTCGCTGGCATCTTCTATTGAGCCGCCCTTTCTCCTCCTACCTAGGATTCATGCTACAGAAGAAGTGATTCTTCAAAGCAATGTCCTTCGGACTGAATACAGCCCCAAGGATGTTCACGAAGCCGGCAGACACAATCATCTAACAGCTAAACTCCGAAGGAGTTCAATTACTAGCATATCTAGATGATTGAACAGTATGGGCAGAATCCAAGACAATTTGTCTGCAGGCAGCCAACAAGGTGATCCAGTCTCTGGAACACCTGGGCTTCAACATCAATTGCAAGAAGTCTCGCCTTCCTCCAGCTCAGAAAGTCCAATGGGTAGGAATCCAATCGGACTTAAAAGTCACACCATCTCTCCATTCTATTGAAGAAGGGAAGAGAGATAAATGGATCTGTCAAGTGACTAATCAATCGCAAGAGTATTTCAGAACGCCAACAGGAAAGAGTATCGCACTCTCTCCAGATTGTGGCAGTGACAGACCCAGTGCTAAAGGCACATCTAAAAGATGCGTCAAGAGTCTGGAGAAAATACACATCAAAAGCTCAAAGAGATCAACCAAGGCTGGCCCCGACCCTCTTGCGCATGCTGTTAAGGCCGTGGTCAACAGCCAAGAGCCTAGCACGAACAATTCCCCTGCAACCACCACAACCATCAGTGGAGGTACACTCCTCCTCGAAAGGATAAGGTGGCCATTCTCACGAGAGAAAATTGCAAAAGAATTGGTCGTACCAGTTCAAAAACCTTTCATATCGACGTTTAGAAAGCTCTGACAGTTTACCTGACATTGAAGAGACTATCCCCTTGCAGAACAATCCACATCAGATTGGCCCTGAACAATGAAAGGATACTAAAAATGTCTAAACAGACAAGGCTCGAGACCATCTCACATAGGAAATGTGATATTAGCCACCTTCCACCTGATAAGGAAGAAAGGATGGCACCTATCAGCAGTTTACCTACAAAGGTTACGCAACGTGACGGCGGATGCGCTATACAGGCGAAAGCCTATAGAGACAGAATGGTCCCTAGACGCAGACCCATTCCCCTTTACCTCGGAAAAAATACTGGAACTGCAGACCGACCTCTTCACAATGAGCGACAACAAGAAACTACCTCGTTATGTAGCCGTTTAGATGGACCCTTAAGCAGAGGCGATGGACATCACGTCCCTCGAACGGAACAAGTGGAACCACATTTACCTGTTTCCATCAACCATCCTTCTGCTAAGAGTCCTCGACAAGTTAAGATCCTTCAGAAGGACAGCAGCAGTAGCGGCCCCCAAGCGATCAAAAGCAACTGGTTCCCTCTAGTTCTAGAACTAGTTCTGAAACTGATGCTGTTCTCTCTGCCGGACCCAGCATTATCTAATCTGGTCCAGAAGTCGACTGCTTGCACTTCATCCTTGAGAACCAACAACCTACATCTTACAATTTTCTCGCCCTAGCAGCGAACAAAAGGTTTAGAATCTCTAAGGATAAAGTTGACTTCATTGAAGAGTATAAGTCAAGTTCGACTAGGAGACAATAGGAATCATCATGGAAGAAATGGGTGTCCTTTGTGAAATCAAAGAAATCGACAAAAATATCGATATATTTCGTACTAGTTTTCTTCATATTCCTAATCGAACAAGGCCTGGCTTCCACTACGATTACCTCGTGTAAGTCAGCCCTGGCTAAACCACTTCTGTACACCTTTGAAGTGGACCTCTCTCGTGAAATCTTTAATAAGATCCTAAAAGCATGCGCTAGACTCAAGTCAGCAACCCCTCCAAAGCCCATCATGTAGTCTTTGGACAAAGTCTTGCACCATGCTTCGAATCTAAACAATGAGAATTGTACTCTAGATGATCTAACAGACTCAAGCCAGCAACCCCTCCAAAGCCCATCACGTGGTCTTTGGACAAGTCTCGCACCATGCTGCGAATCTAAACAATGAGAATTGTACTCCAAAAGGATCTAACAAAGAAAGTTATTTTTCTGTTTGTCATAGCCTCAGGGGCTAGAGTTAGTGAAATAGTGGCCTTATCTAGAAATGAAGGCCAACTTCAGTTCCTAGACAGGAGAACTAAACCTCTTTCCTGATCCTGCTTTTCTTGCCAAGAATGAGCTACCCAATAGGTGAGGTCCTTGGAGAATATGCCCACTGGCGAAAGATACCTCTCTGTGCCCAGTAGAGTGTCTTAAGGTCTATCTTCGAAGAACCTCAGACTTCAAGGGAGGACAGCTCGTCAGAGGCAAAAACCTCGAGACCAAAACCTACCCCTAAGACAACTGAGAGCAAAGCTCACCTACTTTATTCGCAGAGCGGATCCTGACAGTACACCCGCAGGTCACGATCCAAGGAATGTTGTTTCTTCATTGAACTTCTTCCAACACAAGGGCTTTGGAAGACTCAGCTCCTACATTGGGTGGAGATCATCCAGAGTCTTACAAACACTATACAAAGCAAGTACATGAAATAAACATGTTTTGGTGGCGGCGAATAGTGTTATAAAACCCGTCATCTAGTGCTGCGATGAAAAGTGAACTGCTTTGGGACTTTCCAGTGCATAGGGTGCAGGGGGTACATTTACCCTCGGGTGCAAATCACAACGATGATTATCACACACTGTTCCACATAGCTGCATATCTGACCAATAACACCAGTGACGAGTGAACGTTGCATCACGGTGTTCATGCATTCCCAAAATCTGTACAAGTCAGTCAGATCTGGTTTCACATCTCCATTGAGTGGCATCATTTCGATGAAATTACATATTTTTTCGAGAAGAGAAAATATGGACCCTGATATGTTTTCAATGCTGGATCAGATTCATACCCTATTGCAACTACATTTGATAATCTAGTTGCAAGGTAGAGATACTAAACGTATTTGCGTCTTATAGCTGCTATCTCAGTCACAGACGAATAAAGCTTACTAGAGTTTTAATTAAACCCTAAAAGGGCCCAACTTGAAATCAGAGTACAGATTTCCAAGGTATGTGAAAGGTAATCTCTAAGTGTTACCTTCCGTCCCTAGGCAAAATCAAGCCTTGAATCCTTATTTTCAAAGTCGACACTTTCTCTGCAGGTGGCAGGAAGCCCTAAGCCAGTTCCAAGCTTTGTGGAAATGACAGATAATGGTAATGTCATCATATACAGGTCTAAGAGACCAGATAAGGACCACATTCAAGGTAGAAGGCACTTATACAAACCCGCAGATATGGTACTTTCAAGTTAATTCTCTGGTAAGCTTCCATTAGGACGACATGGCCGAGCCCAAAAAACTGATTTTGAGCAAGGTGAAAAATCTATTTTTGGGTAAGATAGCCATGTCGTCCTGATG
>NC_090733.1:60908958-60926458 GCF_036898095.1 Palaemon carinicauda
TCTTTAACCCTTTTACCCCCAAAGGACGTACTCGTATGTTTTACAAAAATCATCCCTTTACCTTGCAAAAAAATGCTATAAAAATGTTTTTTTATCATATTTTTGATAATTTTTTAGAGAAAATTCAGGCATTTTCCAAGAGAATGAGACCAACCTGACCTCTCTATAACAAAAATTAAGGCTGTTAGAGCAATTTAAAAAAAAAATATACTGCAAAATGTGCTGGGGAAAAAATAACCCCTTGGGGGTTAAGGGTTGGAAATTTCCAAAGAGCCTGGGGGTAAAAGCGTTAAGCAGTGCACATTATTGAAATGGCTCCTCCAAAATTCACGCAGAGTTAAGTTGGTGCTTTGCATGACATTAAAGCACTGCTTCAATAAGTGCCTGGTGTAGAGCTTCTTAATATTAGAGATGACTTGCTGGTCCATGGTCTGGAGGATAGGGGTGGCGTTCGGTTAAAGATACAACACTCTGATGAATTTGTAATGGTCGATATCATCATCTTCGAGTCCTGGGGGGTGAGCGGGTGCATTATCCAAACAAAGCAAGCATTTAAAAGGCAAATTCCTCTCCTGAAGGTACTTCTTGACAGCAGGGCCGAAAACTAGGTTTACCCATTCAACAAAGATATGCCTAGTGACCCAAGCCTTAGAATTAGCACGCCACAAAACATGCAGCATGTCTTTATCAATTCTATGTGCTTTAAATGCCCTAGGGTTTTCGGAATGGTAAACCAATAACGGCTTTATTTTGTAGTCCCTGCTGGCGTTGGCACAAAGGGCAAGAGTCCACCAATCCTTCATAGGCTTATGTCCAGGTATTTTCTTCTCTTTGGCGGTAAAGTATGTTCGACTAGGCATCTTTTTCCAAAACAGACCGGTTTCATCACAGTTGAAAACCTGCTGCTCTACGTAGCCTTCCTCCTCCACGATCTTTTCAAACTTTTTAACAAAATCATTAGCAGCCTTGGTGTGCGAACTTGAAGTCTCTACGTGCCAAACAACTAAATGAATCCTGGTCCGTTTCTTAAATTTCTCAAACCAACCTCGAGACGCCTTGAATTCCTCCGTCGTAGGATCGGTTGAACTCTCCTCCGCGTCACCCCCAGAGCCAGCCGCCTTCAAATCACAATAGATAGCGCTGGCCTTCTCACAAATGATCGTTTCAGTGATCGTATCGCCAATTATCTCTTTGTCCTTTATCCATATGAACAAAAGGCATTCCATCTCTTCCAGGGTAGGGCTACGACGTTTAGAAACAATGGTGATCCTCTTCGATGGTTTGACTGCTTTAATGGCTGCCTTCTGTTTGATGATCGTCGAGGTCGTAGACATATTCCAGCCATATTGTTTAGCCAGATTGCTAACACACACACCTCGCTCATGTTTTTCTATTATTTCTCGTTTTACTGTAGTTCTAATGAAAGCATTGATTTCTTCCTTTTCTCACCACTACTACTTCCTGAACCAAAACTAAGCTTTTTAGGACCCATGATTATACATAAAACCCAAAAACAAAATGTGAAAAAGAAAGATAAAAAGCACTGTTAATAACGGAGCGAATGGAGAACAACCACACAATGCGCACAAGATGAGAGGACAGATCAATGCGACGCTCGATTGGCGTTCCTCCGACATGCTGACGTCTACCGGCGTAAACAAGAAACTATGATCCACGCTTCGAGAAAATTCTACCCGTATGATCTACGTCAGATGTTGGAGCAAGACTCCGGGTGTCGAGACGAAAATTTGATCGAATTTTACTTCGGATGTTGGAGCAAGACTTCAGGTGTCGAGACGAAAATTTGATCGAATTTTACTTCGGATGTTGGAAAATTCGTATGTAAAGACAATCGTATGATATATATATATATATATATATAAATATATATATATATATATATATATATATATATATATATATATATATATATATATATATATATATATATATATATATATATATATATATATACATACATACAGTGAGCCCTCGTTTATCACGGTAAATAGGTTCCAGACCCGACCGCGATAGGTGAAAATCCGCGAAGTAGTGACACCATATTTATGTATTTATTTAACATGTATATTCAGACTTTTAAAACCTTCCCTTGTACGTAGTACTGTTAACAAACTACCCTTTAGTGTACAGAACACTTAATGCATGTACTACAGTACCCTAAACTAAAACAGGCACAAATATTAAAGGCGATTTTATATCATGCGTTTCCTAAACACGCCAAAAAGCACGATAAAAAAGGCAACAAATGTTTTGTTTACGTTTATCTCTGATCATAATGAAGAAACAAACGCATTTACACATCTATGTATAGGTTAGTTTTTGCATCGATTATATTGATTATACAGTATGTTGATTTTGTTATTACCAATGTTTTACTTAATTTTTCTTAGGACTTCCAAATGAAATGTTTTTCTTTATGACGCCGCCTGAAACGACGGCGTCATAAAGTACGCTCAGTAAACAACCACGCTCAGTAAACAAACGAAGGCATTTAACGCGCATGATGAAAGTGATAAATAATGATATTACAGTAAAAGCTTTTAGAAAATATGTTATTACAAATATTATTTACCGTATCTATATAAAATCATACAGTACATACGTAGCAAAGCAGGAAAACAATTTACGAGAGAGAGAGAGAGAGAGAGAGAGAGAGAGAGAGAGAGAGAGAGAGAGAGAGAGAGAGAGAGAGAGAGAGAGAGAGAGAGTTGTTTTACGTACGTAAATGTAAATTTTAAACAAAAAAATATGATAGGTTATAACATGTTTATTCAGACTTTTAAAACCTTCCCTTTAACTTAATGCATACTAAACTAAAACAGGCACAAATATTAAAATGTTAGAATATTTAAGTAAAAAATAAAGATTGTTACTGTACTCACCACGAAAGAAGTTGAAGAAAAACTTGAATGATGATGGCGATGAATTTGCTGCACAGTAGAAATGATGATGATGAAGCTGATGATGTCTTCTACTGTGCAGCCAATGATAGTATTTTACGTCTCTTCAGATGGAGGTGTCTTTTCCTGGGACACCTCTTCAACTTCTTCCTGGGACACTTCTTCAATTTCTTCCGAAGGCGTACTAGCAGGAGGAACTGGCTCTTTTTTGCGAGGCTGGAAGAACATTGTGATCGGAAGTTGCTGCCGCTGCTTCTTTTTTCGCTCGAAGAGCATCCTGTAGGGAGTCATGATGTCATCGATCTTGTTGCAGAATTGCATCAACCGTACCATATCCTCGTCCCACTCTTGCGACATTCTTTCACCTCCTTCACATGGTTGCAGAAATTGGCAAGCCGTTCTAATGTTAAGCCCGTTTCTTCGACATTTTCTTGGGTATCTTCATGCGTTTCACTGTCTTCTTCACTGGCCGATTTAGTCAGGTCTTCTAGGTCTGCGTCAGTTAGCGGCTGGGAATGGCAGTCCAACAACTCGTCGACGTCTTCAGTAGTCACGTCGACAAACCCGTCACCTCCAATTATCGCAGCCAACTGCACAGATTTGCGTATTGCAGAGTGTTGAATCTCAGACGGTGTAAATCCCTCGTCATCGTAAACAATCTGGGGCCACAACTTCTTCCAGCTCGCATTAACAGTAGCAGGTTTCATTTCTTGCAGTGCCTTATGGATGTTCTGCAGGCACGTGGCTATTGTGTACTTCCGCCAGTACGCCTTCAAATTGAAATTTTCTTCTTCATCTTCTTGGGCAGCATCCACACACGCAACGAGGTCCGCCAAGGTATTCTTCGTGTAGAGGGCCTTGAACGCCCTGATAACACCCTGGTCCATCGGTTGAATTAATGACGTGGTGTTGGGTGGCAGGAACTCAACCTGAATGCCCTCATGCGACAGATCAGTTGCGTGTCCACCAGCGTTATCCATAAGGAGAAGGATCTTAAATGGCAAGCCCTTCTCTACGAGATATTTGCTGACTTGCGGGATAAAACACTGGTGGAACCAGTTGGAGGTCAGCATCTTCGTAATCCAGGCTTTTTGATGATTATGCATCTAGTACACGGGAAGGAGATTCTTATTTTTATTTTTCAAAGCGCGAGGATTTTTCGACTTGTAAATAAGCCCAGCTTTAGCAAAAATCCAGCAGCATTGCCACACATCACGAGGGTTACGCGATCTTTGAATGCTTTAAAGCCAGAGGCTTTGGCTTCTTCTTTGAACAGGAAAGTTCGCGACGGCATTCTCTTCCAAAACAAGCCGGTCTCATCCATATTAAACACTTGTTCCGGCTTGTATCCACCTTCAGCGATAATGTTCTTGAACGTCTCGTTCGTGTAAGTTTCAGCAGCGGCAGTGTCAGCGGAAGTAGCCTCGCCATGCAGGGAAACGCTTTTCAGGGCGAAGCGTTTCTGAAACTTCGCGAACCATCCTTTGCTGGCGGAAAAACATTGTTTCTGAGGCTGGGAATCAGTGGATGTCCCTGGTTGAGGTTCATCTACATCATCTTCTTCTTCAGCATGGTCGCCATCGTCGTCTTGAGGTTCCTTTGCCGCAAAATTCTCATACAAACCCAAAGCCTTGGTTCGGATGGTGTTCGTATCCAAGGCTATGTTCTTCTTCCGGCAGTCGGCAATCCACACTGCTAAAGCACCTTCCATGCGTACGATCGTTTTATTACGCGTTGTAACGACTCGCTTCGCTGATCTGCTAAAGGTGATGGTAGCCGTCTTTCTAATGTTCGCCTCGTCCTTCTTGATGTAGCAAACGGTGGATTCGTTCACTCCACAATGGCGGGCTGCGGCCGCGTAACTTTTGCCTTCTTTTAACATATCAAGAAGTGTCACCTTCTCAGCAATCGTCATCATCTTACGGTGGCGTTTAGGCTCACTACCAGCCTTAGCAGAAGCAGAACGCTTGGGAGCCATTGTACAGTAGGGGTTAAACAGAAAGTTCAACAAAAAGTTCAACTTAAAACAGTCACGCACAGCACAGATTAAAGTTCACAATAACGTAGCAGCATCTACCCGGTGAGAGAGCGGCGAACGAAGTGGCCGCGAAAAGATGCTGAAGGTTGGAGAAGCGGTCAAAACACCAATCACAGGCTAGATTTCAAAACTTGGGTTCTGATTCGTCATCTATCAGCACTTGAACCAATCACAATCCTTCTTACATGCTACGTAGTAGTTACCTATTCAAATACAAGGTACTACGTATACAGCTTTACGTACGCTATTTTACGCTTGTTTTGTTGTAGGATATGTACGCTTATTCGAGATGTGATTTTTGCAACAAAGAATATTATTGGATGCAGTACTACGTACGTATACATACAAAAGATTCATGGAAAAGATGCACATCCATTACGTTTGTAGTAGCAGCCATCAGCAGCCTTACACCATTCAAATACGGTATGACTGCATCTGATTTGCGTTTCATGTTCGATTTAATTTTACTACGTACTGTATACTGAATTATCGTATGATCACATTCTCTTTTCGTGTTTTATTTTTTTCTGTACTGAATTATATGTCATATGTAATGCAATGAACCTTCAGTAAGAGCAGATATTACTAATTACAGTATTAATGGAATTAACGAAATACGTATTTGGGGTCTTCATATATCGCGGTATTTTCGAAATTTCCGGAAAATCCGCGATATGTGTATATACATGCGTTGTGAAAAAAATCCGCGAAGTGATGAATCCGCGATGGTCGAACCGCGAAGTAGCGAGGGCTCACTGTGTATATATATATATATATATATATATATATATATATATATATATATATATATATATATATATCTATATATATATATATCTATACATATATATCTATACATATATATCTATATATATATATCTATACATATATATCTATACATATATATCTATATATATATATATATCTATATATATATATATATCTATATATATCTATCTATATCTATATATATATATATATATATATATATATATATATATATATATATATATATATATATATATATATATATATATATATATATATATATATATATATATAGTGGTACCTCTACATACCAACTTCGGATGTAGAAAATGTTCGGATGTAGAAACGAATTTTCCCATAAGAATACATTGAAATAGGATTAATCCGTGGTTGAGCCCAAAAACCTATGATAACTTCCTAATAAACTACTACACATAATTTCCCATGAGAATAATGCACACTAAATTAGATAATAGACATGTAAATAAGAAGAATTAGCAAAAAATGATAAATAGGAAACGGGTTTTTAGCGTCACTTTACCTTAGAAACTTCAGCGCAGGTGTTGTTGGTCTTGCTACGCAGAGAGGATACAGACGGGCGGCGAGGAGGTACAGAGGTTAACTACGATAAACGTACACTACCGTAACTTATTCTAACTTACACTAAGTGAACTTTAACATAACTTAGCTATTTTTTTTTATTTCTATATTTTATATTTTTTTTACATTTTCTTTTATTCTTTTTGATGATTAATTTTAATCACTTTCACTCTCTACACTTAAAATTGACTGAATTTCTTTCGCTTCACTCTTTGCCGTTTTCTTTTTTTCACTTTCTTCCGCTTCACTCTTTGCCGTTTTCTTCGAATCACTTACATCCTCTTCATCACGAGTTCGCTTAGTAGTTTTTTAAAGAAATTAACGATAGATAATTGCTTGGTACGGCTTTTCAGAATGTTTCGAAAGTGAGTTAGGCAAACATCATCGAACTGCGAAACTACACGACAAACCTGCAATTTTTTTGGGTGGTATTTGTCGATGAAGTCGACCACGTCTTGATATTTTCCTAACACCTCTTTTATATGCGCCGAACCTAACACATGTTCTACCTCCTCGCTCCCTTCCTCGTCATCACTCATGTGCTCAGACATAGCATGGAGTTCCTTGAGCTCATCTGTGGTAAGTTCGTCGTGATGTTCGGCGACGAGTTCCGTAACGTCATCTGCGTCGACCTCCAGACCAATGGACTTGCCAAGGGAGACGATTTCTTCTACGGCTTCCGCTGCACCCACCATGGGATCAGGTTCGGGGTCAAAACCTTCGAAATCTCGGGAAGAAAATGCATCAGGCCACAGCTTCTTCCAGGCAGAATTGAGGGTCCGTCGAGTTAATCCCACCCAAGCCTGATCTATGATCTTTAAGCAGTGCACGATGTTGAAGTGGCTCCTCCAAAATTCACGCAAAGTTAAGTTGGTGCTTTGCGTGACATTAAAGCACTGCTTAAATAAGTGCTTGGTGTACAGCTTCTTAAAATTAGAGATGACTTGCTGGTCCATGGGCTGGAAGATAGAGGTGGTATTCGGTGGAAGATACAGCACCTTTATGAACTTGAATTCATCGAAGATATCATCTTCGAGTCCGGGGGGGTGAGCGGGTGCATTGTCAAGGCATAGCAGGCACTTTAAAGGCAATTTCTGTCCATGAAGATACTTCTTCACAGAAGGGCCGAAAACTTGGTTAACCCATTGCACAAAGAATTGCCTAGTGACCCAGGCCTTCGAGTTGGATCGCCAGAAAACATGAAGCTGGTCCTCATCGATGTTGTGTGCCTTAAAGGCCCTAGGGTTCTCGGAATGGTAAACCAGTAAGGGCTTGACTTTAAAGTCCCCGCTAGCGTTGGCACACAGGGCAAGAGTCAACAGATCCTTCATTGGCTTATGCCCAGGCAATTTCTTCTCTTCGGCGGTGATGTAAGTTCGACTGGGCATCTTCTTCCAAAACAGCCCGGTTTCATCACAATTAAACACTTGCTGCTCTAAGTAGCCTTCTTCCTACACGATCCTTTCGAAGTTCTTGACAAAGTCAGCTGCAGCCTTTGTGTCCGCACTAGCAGCCTCTCCGTGGCGAACAACTGAATGAATCCCGGACCGTTTCTCAAATTTCTCAAACCAGCCACGAGATGCCTTGAAATCATCTGAGGAAGGCTCGGTTGAACTCTCCCCAGCATCACCCCCAGAGCTCTCCTCCTTCAAGTCCGTAAAGATGGCGTGTGCCTTCTCGCAGATGACGGTCTCGGTGATGGTGTCGCCAACGATCTCTCTGTCCTTGATCCACACTAGCAGAAGTTGTTCCATCTCTTCTATGATAGGGCTACGGCGTTTTGAAATTATGGTGATCCCCTTAGAAGGGTTCACTGCTTTAATAGCTTCCTTCTGTTTAAGGATTGTTGAGATCGTCGACATATTACGGCCATATTGTTTAGCAAGTTCACTCACGCGGACGCCACGCTCATGTTTTTCAATAATTTCCTGCTTAACGTCTAAAGAAAGCATTTCCTTCTTCCTTTTCTCACCACTACCACTTGCAAAACTAAGCCTTTTAGGACCCATACTTTACGTAAATTACCGTGAAAGGATGCACGTAAAAAAACACGATTAAAACAGTTAATAGCAGAACGCACAGGGCACAACCGCAAGAAGCCGACGAGAACAGAGGACTGACCCGAGCCGCGCTAATTGAGGGTCCCTCCGAGGTCGAAGTGCTGCCTTCTATCGGCGGAAATAAAAAACACTTCAGGCGCTATGAGCACCGACTACGCGTGCGAGTATTGTTTACTTCGGGTGTCGAAAAAAACATTCGGGTGTACAGTAGGAACGTGTTCGAATTGTACTTCACGTGTAGAAAAATTCGGATACAACCGGTACGACGAAAATTGCTTACTTCGTGTCGAAATAAAATTCGGGTGTAGAGTCAAAAATTTGCTCGAATTTTACTTCGGATGTTGGAAAATTCGGATGTAGATACGTTCGTGTGTAGAGGTTCCACTTTATACATATATATATATATATATACATATATATATATATATATATATATATATATATATAAAACGGATTTTAAGCGAAGCGAAAAATCTATTTTTGGGTGAGGTAGCCATGTTGTCCTGATGGAAGCTCCTTCAAAGGTAGCTTCCTAAGTATATTTGACTACAGTATTATATCCCAGAGAATTTACCAAAGGTATCCAGAATTCTAACTCCTGGAGCAAATATCCCTTAAAATTTTAAAAGGGATATCGCGTAATATCAGATGACGTATTCTTGACACGTCTCATGGCTATCTACAACCCCAATAGCGCTTTCACTTTGAGGGGAAAGGGAGGCAAGAATAAGGAGAGTCGTTAAAGAGGTGACACTCTACTGTACTGTAAATAGTGCGCCAAATCGCCACCGAGCCATTCTTTGTAGCTTTGTAGGTGTTGCAGATACAGTACCATAGGGAGGGATTCATTATCCTTTTGTCAAAAAGAGGGTGGGTCCATCAGGACGACATGGCTACCTCACCCAAAAATAGATTTTTGAGCGACTCAGCCATGTCGTCGTGATGGAAGTTTACCAGAGCATTAATGTATCTGTGGATTTTAAAAGTGCCGTTCATCTCGAGATAAATCTTTCCTTTTGGTCTTTTAGACCTAGAGACACTTGATGTTACCGTTATACATCAATCAGCTGATCATAAAATATGTCAGTGCTTCCTGCCCCCTACAGGGAAGAGTCTGGGTACTCTCAAGGAAAAATCCCGAGGATTGTGAGTTCAAGGAAACAATCTAGCAAACAGTTTGTATATTAGTGTCATCATATACGTAAAGCATAGTTGGTATTAAGATGGTATTGATCTGTGCAGGTTACTGTACCTCCCAGGTCTGTCGATAAAGAGACGGACAGGTTTATATACGTGTAGGAAACCTTAAACAGTAAAGTGAACAGTCTAGTACAATAATATCTTACCTGTTTGCTTGGAACGATAGGAATCTCAGTTCCGATATTTTCTTAAATATCAAAGAAATCAAGGATGCTTTGACTTATACATACACTGGAATATTTGGGGCGAAAGAGACGCAAAGATTCGTTCTATTGTTTATTACAATAAAATTTTGAAATCATAGATGTAATCAATTACATATTACACTGAACAATTCTGTATAGAAGCATAAACAGTAATAACAGAAAATAAAATCAGTTTCAACGGAAAAGGAAACACAAGCCACTCTAAGGGAAATATAAGAATTTCACTAAGCATTCTGTTGTTACTAGGAACACTGTGCATATAAGTATGCCTGGCACTTGTGTCAGTCTGTTAAGCTTACGGTCACCCGTGTGAGTAGAACAGTCTATAGTGTCATCACTAAACACATTACTCAACATGATATGACTTGAAAGTTTATCATGTACACCCTTCACTATAAGTCCCAAATAGTGCACTGTTCTTCGCAGTAATCAAACAGCAGGTTTTATTACACTGCCAGCCGCCACCACATGAAATTTAATTTCTTGTAATTGCTTCGCGTAGTGCTTGAAGAAAACTCTGTAAGACTTCCATCCAGTATAAACACGAAGGCTTTCAAACGACATCGTCTGAAAGAAATTCAGAGACGAGGCAACCTTTCTCGGATCATGACCTGCGGGTGTACTGTCTGGATCCACTCTGCGTATAAAGTAGGTGATTTTCGCCCTTATCTGTTTCAAGGATAACGTTGAAGCAGAAGTCTCTCCCCTGAAAAGCTGACCTCCCTTAAAGTCTGAAGTTCTACGAAGATAGACCTTTAGGCATTCCACTGGGCAGAGGGATGCTTCTTCCTTCAGAGGGCAGATTCTCTTAGTGGGCAGCTCGTTCTTGGCGAGAAACGTCGGGTCCGGAAAGAGGTTCAGTTCTCCGTTGTCTGTGAACTGAATGTGGCCATCATCCCTCGAGAGGGCCACTATTTCGCTAACTCTGGCTCCCGAGGCTAGTGCAAATAAGAATATCACCTTTTGAGTCAAGTCTTTCAGCGAGCAATCCTCATTGTTCAGGGTTGATGCTAAGTGAAGAAGCTTATCCAAAGACCATGAAATGGGCTTAAGAGGAGCTGCGGGCCGAAGTTTAGCGTAGGCTTTAGGAATCTTGTTGAAGATCTCATTGGAAAAGTCTACCTGGAAGGCGTAAAGCATTGGTCTGGCTAGGGAAGATTTACATGTAGTAATTGTCTTGGCTGCTAAACCTTGTTCATGAAGATGGATGAAGAAGGACAAACAGATATCTGTAGAAATCTCCTTAGGTTTCTTCGCCTTGACAAAGGCCACCCACTTCTTCCAGGAAGACTCATATTGTCTTCTTGTTGACTTTGACTTGTATTCTTCTAAGAAGTTAATACTGTCCCTAGAAATCCCGAACCGTTTCTTGACCGCTAAGTCGAGAAAATCATGAGATGAAGGTTCTGGGTTTTCACTGATGAAGCTGAGACAGTCGATTTCTGCACTTGCTGAGTCAGAACTGGGTCCAGCAACAGGATCAGCTTCAGGCGTAGTTCCGTTACTAGAGGGAACCAAACGCTGTTGGGCCACTTGTGGGCCACTATTGCTGCTGTCCCTCGAAAGGATCTCAGTTTGTCGAGGACTTTCAGCAGAAGGTTGGTTGGAGGGAATAGGTAGATCTTGGACCATCTGTTCCAATCTATGGACATTGCATCCATTGCTTCCGCTAGAGGATCCTCGTACAGGGCTACGTACCGGGGTAGCTTCTTGTTGTCGCTCGTTGCGAAGAGGTCTATTTGCAGTCCTGGGACTTTGCGTAAGATGAAGGAGAATTATCTTGCGTCTAGGGACCATTCTGACTATCGGTTTGGTCCTGGATAGAGCGTCTGCTGTCACATTGCGGAACCCTTGAAGGTGGACTGCTGACAAGTGCCATCTCTTCTTCTCCGCTAGGCAGAGGATGGCTAGTAACACTTGGTTTATGTGAGGCTCTCCGCTAGGCAGAGGATGGCTAGTAACACTTGGTTTATGTGAGGCAATCTCGAGCCCTGTCGGTTTAGGCATCTCATTATGACTTCGCTGTCTAGAACCAGACGGATGTGGATTGAGCAGCGGAGTTTCAGTTTCTTCAGGGAAAGAAAAACTGCCATGGCTTCCAGGAAATTGATGTGGAAGGTTTTGAAGAGGGGAGACCAGATTCCTTGGACTTTCCGATGATAAGAGTGACCTCCCCACCCTTCTTTCGTGGCATCCGTGTGAACGGTGACTGACGGTGGAGGCGGTGGTAAGAGAACCTTGTTCCTTAGGTTCTTGGCCTCCGACCATGGCTTGCGTAGGGATCGCAGACGATTTGGTATTGGTCTTTGTAGATCTCTTCGAGCGTTTGATGCGTATTTTCTCCAAACTCCTGATGCATCTTTTAATTGTGCTCTCAATACTGGATCTGTCACTGAGGCAAACTGGAGGGACCCCAACACTCTCTCCTGTTGCCTTCTTGACATCCATGCGGACCGAAGAAGGCTTTTGACAAATCCTGCTATCTCTTTCCTTTTCTTTGATGGAATGGAAAGGCAGTGTGACTGCAAGTTCCAGTGAATGCCCAGCCACTGAAACTTCTGAGCTGGAGACAGTAAAGATTTTTCCAAGTTGATCTTGAATCCCAAGTGTTCTAGGAACTGGATCACTTCTTTGGAGGCTTGTCTGCACTCTTCTTCGGATGCTGCCTACACCAGCCAGTCGTCCAGGTGGGCTACCACCTGGATTCCTTTTAGGCGTAGTTGATGAATGACTGCATTTGCAAGCTTGGTGAATACCCATGGAGCTATGTTCAGACCGAAGGGCATGGCTCTGAAAACGTACCGTCTTTTTTGTAGTTTGAATCCCAGGTAGGGGGAAACTTGACGGCTGATTGGAACGTGCCAGTACGCATCCGTCATGTCTATGGAGACTGTGTATGCCCGTTTGGGCAACAGGGTCCTGATGTGTTGAAGCGTCAGCATTTTGAACTTGTAGTTCACTATGAACTTGTTGAGTGGTGACAAGTCCAGAATTACTCTGAGCTTTTCCGAGTACTTTTTCGGAACACAAAATAGCCTTCCTTGGAATCTGATAGACTTCGCCTTCCTTATAACTCTTTTGTTCAAGAGTTCCTGAACATATTCTTCCAATATGGGGGTTGAGTGTTGGAAGAATTGAGGGAAGGTCGGTAGAGTTGAGCTCCAACTCCACCGTAGTACGTTCTTGATTAGGCTGTGGGCCCAGGGATCGAAGGTCCAACGATCCCGGAAGAAGAAGTGTCTCCCTCCTACCGGTAGCATTTCACTTTGAGTGCTGGGTGGAGGATTTACCACCTTGGCCATGTCCACCCTTGTTACCCCTACCTCTGAAGGGGCGTCTGGAGGATCTTCGAAAGGAACCTCGAGACTTCGGCCGAAAGGTCGTAGATTGCCTTTCAAACACAGGTGAACACTGGTGACTGAGTCGCCAGCGTTTGGGGCACCAGTTGGAAAGTGGTGGGTGGTTGTGCCACTGTCCATGACACCGTGGCCACGGGAAGCTGTTGCTGTTGCTTAGGCCGAGAGGGCACTTTAGGTTATTTTGACTTATTCTTCGGCTGGGGACCCTCATCAGCTGAAGATTTTCTTTTAGAGGACAAGCCCCATTTAGAGAGAAGGTTTCTATTCTCGGTAGCGGCTTGGTCCACGACCTCTTTGACCACTTCACTTGGGAAGAGGTCTTTTCCCCAGATGTTGGAATCTATCAGCTTACTTGGTTCGTGTCTCACCGCAGCCGAGGCGAACACGAACTCTCTACAAGCCCTTCGGGCTTTAATAAAGTTGTACAGGTCTTTGGTGACTGTAGCCAAATGAGATTTGGCGAAGACCATGTACATGTCTGGGGTATCCGGGATGCTTGCCATTGTCTCCAGGCCAGTGTGCAGAAACAAGGAAGCAGCAAGACATTCTTTTGTCTCCTATTCTCTACGCAGGAGAAAGTCTGACAGCTTCGGGAGGTCTTCGCCGAACTGTCGTCCGGCAATATCTGCCTCCAGCTTCCCAACTGTGAAGGTGTTGTGCACATCCTTCCAGTCCGCTTCGTCTGATGGGAAGGCAAGGGAGAAGGGTCTACACTCTTCCAGTGTAGGGCATGGTTTCCCTGCCTCAACTGCCTTTAAGGCTGCCTTAAGCCCTTTGTCCATAAAGGGGAAGGCACGTTTGGGGTCAGCAATGAAGGACGGGTGCTTCTTGCTGAGAGCTGGCACCTTAGAGCTAGTAAAGGCCCTCTCCTTTAAGGTGGTGGTATATAAGGCCTGAGCCTTAGAGAGTTCAAGGACAATAGTTTCCTTCGGCTCTGTCTCCTCTTTGGATGCAGGTTCCGTCTTAAGACGGACATAGCCATCCGGGTAGGCCCCTTTGCTGGGCCAGAACTCAATTTCCTCCACTGGGACAGTGCCCAGTTTTTCTGAGAGGATCTTCCCCCCAACATGGGCATATGCTCAGCGTACCTCCAGGGGTTAACGTCAGAGAAGGCGGGGAGATCCTTAACGTTCAGCTTCTTTGGGGCCAAACGTGTTGCAACTAGCTGATGCATTTCCGTCCGAAGAGAGGCCTCCTTCTCGGACGATTTATTCTGAATGTCCTGCACCATGGACAACAACGAGTGCAACCTCCTCGTGATGGAATCTAGTTGGGGTGCAGCGGAAGAGGTCGAAGGCACTGGCTCAGTCACCGTGGCTGATGATACCGAAATCGTTTCGGCTTTCTCGACTTCTGTCTCAGGTGGAACGTCATCCGCCTGATCCAGTTCCTCCACTAGAGATTGTTCTCAGTCTCCTCTGAGACAACTGACATGTTGTCCTCTAATTGGATGCTCTCCAAGGCATCCGCAACTTCAGATTCTACCGGAATCTGAACCAGGGGAATCTCAGGTTGAGCCTGGGGAATAACCGCATCCGAGGATGCCCTAGGGAAAAGACAAGCCCTCATCTTTTCATTAGGAAGGTATGGGCCAGAGGTGTTCTTCTGGAAGCCCCTAACCCATTTTCGCAGCATCTCCCTTGCTGCGTCCCTTGACTCAGTGGACTTTTGATCGTCAAAAGCCTCTCTTACCAGTTTTTCAAAAACGGTACATACCTGTGGGTCCCAGTACTTGAGAGCCCCCTTGGTGATTGCGCAGCGAGCATGGGCCCTGCACATGTCATGGCCGTAGAAGTTCTTACTATGGACCCTGCAAAAGTTGTTCCCGCACTCGGGATGCTCCTCCTGTAAAGAAAGAAAAGCATATAAGTATTCGGTGAAATTCTGAGATTTCAGCATACATATTATCAATATTATTAGCTTGGATAGGGTAAGCTAGGGATAGGAAAGACACCTACATGTGTTTCCTGTCCAGCCAATTGCTATGACCTCCTCCAATATTGAAAGTAGAATTCTCAGGAATTTTTAGGGGAAGATGATATCCTTTGATATAAAGTGTCTTCTTGACACAATCTTCCAGGTTCAATATTGGGGATTAAGGACAATAATGGATAATAACCATTAATGGAAGAGAGAATCGCTCTCTTATATGTGATGGTCTCACAATAGGCTGCCCATGAAGCACCTTGTAGGTTGGAAAAAACTTTTGGGCTACAGCACTGACTGTTGGTAACAAGTTGCCAGTCCTGTCAGGAAAGCCGGCAAATGCCGGCCTATTCTGGGCTATTGAAGGCAATTACTGTCTTCAGAATAATGGGTGGCAGGCCGCCGGCAACGGCTCTGCCGGCCGGCAGCCGAGGATCCTTCCATCAAGTAGGACCCAGCGGCAGATGACCAGGTATGGGTGGCCGGCTGCCGGCCGGCAACTCAGCAGCCGGCAGCCGGTCCCAGTATGTCTATTGTCTTTGGGTTGTCGATCAACGACGGCCACAGTAAGCGGCGGCAGGGCAACTGCCGGCCGGCATACAATTGACATGGCCCAGTAACGAAGGAAAGAGAGAAAGAGAGGACAGAGGAAGACAAGGGCTCAGCCTTGCCGGCCTGCATCCAGAACGAGGGTTCAAGTGGAAGGGGAGGTAAATTCGGGCATCCACCCAACCATATCCCAGTCATAAGGGCTATGGAAGGCAGTCCAAGGGAGGACTGAAGAACACTCTAAAGAATATGAGGGTACCTGCCGGCAGCCGGCTCGGCCGGTGGCAGACAGGGAACCTCAGGCCAATCCTACAAATAACACTTAGGGTCAATGTAGAACGACGGCCAGGAGGGTGTTGGCTCATTCAACACGAAAGAGATAGAGGGGAAGGGGTAGGTGTCCTACTGGTAAGGTAATGCCCGAAGGCACTACCTAACCTAAGGGATTCTGGTCTCATGGAGTAACCTCAGGTAGGAGACATCATTTCCCTAGGTTGGGTTAGTCAAGTGAGAGAGCGTCCGTAGGATACAATCTCACAAGAGAACAGAATCTCGTGCCAGAGACCTTAGGCAGTGAAGAAGTCATTTCTTCGGTCTAAGATCTACCAGCACAGGACTGTCTGCTAGGCCAAGGAAGGGGGAATTGTCATAAAAAACCCCCATGTATGGTCTAGGGAGGTCTAGCCTCCTGTAAGAGCAGCTTAACCTGACATGGGAAATCATTTCGCCAAGACAGGAAGATGCCTAACACAAACTTATACTCTGATGTCCCGTTCTAAACTCAAAAGCGACTCAGTGGTTAGGAGAAAGAAAACGGAACGTCTCAGTAAAACTTTGCCAGAACTCGGTTCACAGCAAAGAAAACTGAGAATAGCCTAGGCTAATCAGAGGGAAGGGGGATTGCTCTTAAATCTCCTAGTTAATAGTATCGACTTGAAAGGTATAGGAGGTGTCAGTCTCCCCTTAGAAGACAATACAAGAGCAATGGGGACATGTATGAAAGTATACTAAAAGCCCCTCGGCTAGTAGCCTAGGAGCACTGAGAATCGTTCACCGAAACTCTCTGTATACTACTGTATCTTGGAAGAGGAAAGCATAATGCAGTAATATCATAAATGTGTAAAATATTGCCTGTGCTTCAATAAAAATTTACCAGGAAGGTTAAATCATGCATGAAGTGTGTAGGTGCCTAGGCTAGGAAGCCTAGCAGTCGTGAGACTCAAAATAAATAGCCAAATCCACGACAACAATTATATAATATAAGAATCCCTAGCTAAAATTCTAAATAGCTAAAGTTATTAAAGCGAATAATGCTGGGAAAGGGTCGTTCTGGCTAACTAAATGTACAGAAGAAACGACGCGTCCATGACGCCATCTGGCTGGCAACAGCTCTTTGTTACGTTAATTACGATCTCAATCGAAAAGCAAAACTGGCAAGAGCTTACATTTACGCAATTCAAAGATATTACTTAACTTTCCAGAAGCTGATGAGGCTGGTGAAGACATCATAGCGACCAAAAAAACTCCAAAATAGCGAGAGATAACACGGGATAACACCGGTCAATGAAGCTACGAGAGGAAGAATAGCTCGGTGGCGCCTCGCGGTGGCGATTTGGAGCACTATTTACAGTACAGTAGGAGTGTCGCCTCTTTAACGACTCTCCTTATTCTTGCCTCTCTTTCCCCTCGAAATGAAAGCGCTATTAGGGGGTGTATATAGCCATGAGACGTGTCAAGAATACGTCCTCTGATATTACGAGATATCCCTTTTAAAATTTTAAGGGATATTTGCTCCAGGAGTTAGAATTCTGGATATCTTTGGTAAATTCTCTGGGATATATCACTGTAGTCAAATATACCTAAGAAGTTACCT
>NC_090733.1:60928958-60953958 GCF_036898095.1 Palaemon carinicauda
GGAAAAACAAGACGCTATAAGCTCAGGGGCTCTAATAGGGAAAAATAGCCCAGTGAGGAAAGGAAATAAGGATATAAATAAATGATGAGAACAAATTAACAATAAACCATTCTAAAAACAGTAACGTCAAAACAGATATGTCATATATAAACTATTATATAAACTATAAAAAGGCTCATCGCTTGGTCAAAATAAAAACATGAGCTGCAACTTTGAACTTTTGAAGTTCTACTGATTCAACTACCCAATTAGGAAGATCATTCCACAACTTGGTCACAGCTGGAATAAAACTTCTAGAATACTGTGTAGTATTGAGACTAATGATGGAAAAGGCCTGGCTATTAGAATTAACTGTCTGCCTAGTATTATGAACAGGATAGAATTGTCCAAGGAGATCTGAATGTAAAGGATGGTCAGTTATGAAAAATCTTATGCAACATGCATAATGAACTAATTGAACGACGGTGCCAAAGATTAATATCTAGATCAGGAATAAGAAATTTAATACACTGTAAGTTTGTCCAACAAATTAAGATGAGAATCAGCAGCTGAAGTCCAGACAGGAGAACAATACTCAAAACAAGGTAGAATGAAAGAATTAAAACACTTCTTCTGAATAGATTGATCATCAAAAATCTTGTATGAATTTCTCAATAAGCCAATTTTTTGTGCAATTGAAGCAGACACATACCTAATGTGTTTCTCAAAAGTAAATTTGCTGTCGAGAATCACACCTAAAATTTTAAGAGTTATACAAATTCAAAGAAACAGTATCAATACTGAGATCCAGATGTTGAGGAGCCACCGTCGTTGACCTACTTACAATCATACTTTGAGTTTTGTTAGGATTTAACTTCATACCCCATAATTTGCACCATGCACTAATTTTAGCTAAATCTCTATTAAGGGATTCAGCAACCCCAGATCTACATTCAGGGGATGGAATTATGGAATTAAAGCAAAGAGTAGCATCATCTGCATATGCAACAAGCTCATTTTCTATGCCAAACCACATGTCATTTGTATATAGTATGAAAAGTAATGGGACAAGAACACTACCCTGTGGAACACCGGATATCACATTTCTATATTCAATATGGTGCCCATCAACAACAACTCTTTGAGATCTATTACTTGAAAAATCAATAATAATGCTAAGAAACGACTCACCCACTCCCAACTGTTTGAGCTTGAAAACAAGGGCCTCATGATTAACACGGTCAAAGGCAGCACTAAAATCAAGGTGAATCATACGAAATTCCTGACCATAATTAAGGGATTTCTGTATAGGATTGGAGATTGTAAGAAGGGCATCACACGCTCCAAGGCCTTTACGAAAACCAAATTGCAAACTAGGGAATAGATGATTACCTTCAGCAAACCTATTAAGAAGGTTTGCCAGAAGACGTTCAAAAACTTCAGATAATATGGGAGTTATGGAAATTGGGCGGTAATCAGTTGGACTTAGAGCTACCACAAACACATTCACGTAGAGGAGTAACATTACCAATTCTGCAACAAGTGCTAAAAGCTCCTCTTCCTGCTAACTTGCACAAAATAACAGATAACTTTGGAACTAAGATATCTGTAGTCTTTATAAAAAAAAAAAAAAAAAAAAAAAAACATTTGGATCTACACCTCCATAAGCATCAAGGTCCATCAACAAAACTTCAATTTCACGAGATCGAAAAGCTAAACTAATTAGTTTAGCCCCAGGAAAACAGGAATGAGGAAGTTCAAGTTTTTCATTACTCTGTTTACTGTAAAAAACATCAGCCAAAAGGGTTGCCTTTTTCTTTGGACAGTGAGTGACTGAGCCATCTGGTTTAAGTAAAGGAGGAACTGCTGCATATACACCATATATATATATATATATATATATATATATATATATATATATATATATATATATATATATATATATATATGCAGTACTTACATACATACAGGTAGTGCTCAACTTACGACTTATGACGATTCGACTTTATGACGATTTTTCAGGGTGATGACGTCACAATTCTATCGGAAATAGGACAAATATTTGCTTGAAAATAATCTATTTTCGTGTATAAATATAAACCGATTTATCTTGGTATATTATTATTTTCTTTTATTGTTAATATACAGTATCTATTTTCAGTAAAAAATACATTAAGAAAAGTTTTAATATCTGTAGAGTTCATATTATATGTCTGGTGATGTCATATCAACGGCGGAAAGTGACCGGGCAATACAGTGATTTCCTTCCAATAGGCTAATGATTAGTATTAGTAATCCCATTATTGAAATATTAAGTAACAATACAAAGTATTTTGTGGGTCTGTATCGGTTGTCATGAGTACTACATCACAAATTTGACTGTACGCTAGTTTTATTTAATCTCTAATATTAGATCGATATTTATCTAAAGAAAGTACAGTGAACCCTCGTTTATCGCGGTAGATAGGTTCCAGACCCGGCCGCGATAGGTGAAATTCCGCGAAGTAGTGACATCATATTTACCTATTTATTTAACATGTATATTCGGACTTTTAAAACCTTCCCTTGTACGTAGTACTGTTAACAAACTACCCTTTAATGTACAGAACACTTAATGCATGTACTACAGCACCCTAAACTAAAACAGGCACAAATATTAAAGGCGATTTTATATCATGCGTTTCCTAAACACCTAAAAAGCACGATAAAAAATGGCAACCAATGTTTTGTTTACGTTCATCTCTGATCATAATGAAGAAACAAACTCATTTAGTGTACACATATATGTATAGGTTAGTTTTTGCATCGATTATATTGATTATACAGTATGTTGATTTTTTTATTACCAATGTTTTACTTTATTTTTCTTAGGACTTCCAAATGAAATGTTTTTTCTTTATGACGCCGCCTGAAACGACGGCGTCATAAAGTACTGTACGCTCAGTAAACAACCACGCTCAGAACAAACAAGGCATTTAACGCGCATGATGATAGTGATAAATAATGATACAGTACAGTATTTACAGTAAAAGCATTTACAAAATATGTTACCTTACAAATATAATTTACCGTATCTATATAAAATCATACAGTACTGTACAGTACATATTGTACGTAGCAAAGCATGAAAACAATTTACGAGAGAGAGAGAGAGAGAGAGAGAGAGAGAGAGAGAGAGATTGTTTTACGTACGTACTGTAAATGTAAATTTTAAACAAAAAAAAATCAATTTACGAGAGAGAGAGAGAGAGAGAGAGAGAGAGAGAGAGATTGTTTTACGTACGTAAATGTAAATTTCAAACAAAAAAAATATAGGTTACAACATGTAGACTTTTAAAACCTTCCCTTTAACTTAATGCATACAGTACAGTACTAAACTATAAAACAGGCACAAATACAGTATTAGAATGTGAGAATATTAAAGTAAAAAATAAAGATTGTTACTGTACTCACCACGAAAGAAGTTCAAGAAAAACTTGAATGATGATGGCGATGAATTTGCTGCACAGTAGAAATGATGATGATGAAGCTGATGATGTGTTCTACTGTGCAGCCAGGTAGTATTTTACGTCTCTTCAGACGGAGGTGTCTTTTCCTGGGACACCTCTTCAACTTCTTCAATTTCTTCCGAAGGCGTAGTAGCAGGAGGAACTGGCTCTTTTTTGCGAGGCTGGAAGAACATTGTGATCGGAAGTTGTTGCCGCTGCTTCTTTTTTCGATCTAAGAGCATCTTGTAGGGAGTCATTATGTCATCAACATTGTTGCAGAATTGCATCAACCGAACCATATCCTCGTCCCACTCTTGCAACATTTCTTTCACCTCCTTTATATGGTTGCAGACCTTGGCAAGCCGTTCTAGTGTTAAGCCCGTTTCTTCGACATTTTCTTGGGTCTCTTCCTGGGTTTCACTCTCTTCTTCGCTTGCCGATTTCGTCAGGTCTTCGAGGTCTGCGTCAGTTAGCGGCTGGGAATGGCAGTCCAACAACTCGTCGACGTCTTCAGTCGTCATGTCGCCAAACCCGTCACCTCCAATTATGGCAGCCAACTGCACAGATTTGCGTACTGCAGAGTGTTGGATTTCAGCAGGTGTAAATCCCTCGTCGTCGTAAACAATCTCGGGACACAACTTCTTCCAGCTCGCATTCACAGTTGCAGGTTTCATCTCTTGAAGTGCCTTCTGAATATTCTTCAGGCACGTGGCTATGGTGTACTGCCGCCAGTACGCCTTCAAGTTAAAATCTTCATCCTCATCCTCTTGGGCAGCACCCACACACGCAACGAGGTCCGCCAAGGTATTCTTCGTGTAGAGGGCCTTGAATGCCCCGATAACCCCCTGGTCCATCGGTTGAATTAATGATGTGGTGTTGGGTGGCAGGAACACAACCTGAACGCCCTCACGCGACAGGTCAGTTGCGTGTCCACCAGCGTTATCCATAAGGAGAAGGATCTTGAATGGCAAGCCCTTCTCTACGAGATATTCATTGACTTGCGGGATGAAACACTGGTGGAACCAGTTGGAGGTCAGCCTCTTCGTAATCCATGCTTTTGGATTATGCATCCAGTACACGGGAAGGAGATTCTTATTCTTATTTTTCAAAGCGCGAGGATTTTTCGACTTATAAATAAGCCCCGGCTTTAGCATAAATCCAGCAGCATTGCCACACATCACGAGGGTAACGCGATCCTTGAATGCTTTAAAGCCAGAGGCTTTGGCTTCCTCGTTTAACAGGAAAGTTCGCGACGGCATTCTCTTCCAAAACAAGCCGGTCTCATCCATATTAAAGACTTGTTCCGGCTTGTATCCACCTTCGGCGATAATATTCTTGAACGTCTGGTTCACGTAAGTTTCAGCAGCGGCAGTGTCAGCCGAAGCAGCCTCCCCATGCAGGGAAACGCTTTTCAGGGCGAAGCGTTTCTGAAACTTCGCGAACCATCCTTTGCTGGCGGAAAAACGTTGTTTCTGAGGCTGGGAATCAGTGGATGTCCCTGGTTGAGGATCATCTGCATCATCATCATCTTCAGCATGGTTGCCATCGTCGTCTTGAGGTTCCTTTGCAGCAAAATTCTGATACAAGCTCAAAGCCTTTGTTCGGATGGTGTTTGTATCCAAGGCTATGTTCTTCTTCCGGCAGTCGGCAATCCACACAGCTAAAGCACCTTCCATGCGTACGATCGTTTTATTACGCGTTGTAACGACTCGCTTCGCTGATCTGCTAAAGGTGATTGCAGCCGTCTTTCTAATGTTCGCCTCGTCCTTCTTGATATAGCGAACAGTAGATTCGTTGATCCCAAAATGGCGCGCCGCGGACGCGTAACTTCTACCGTCTTTTAACATATCGAGAAGCGTAACCTTCTCAGCAATCGTCATCATCCTTCGGTGGCGTTTAGGCTCACTACCAGCCTTAGTAGAAGCAGAACGCTTGGGAGGCATTGTACAGTAGGATTTGACAAAAAGTTCAACTTAAAAAGGTCGCACACAGCACAGATTAAACTTCACAAACTCAAGAACGTCTACTCAGCGATACGCGGGAACAGAGAGTGGACGACCCGGGCCCGCGAGAACCTAGATGCTGGAAGCTGGAGATGAGGGCAAAACACCAATCACAGGCTAGATAACAAAACTTGAGTTCTGATTCGTCATCTATCAGCGCTTGAACCAATCACAACCCGTCTTACAGTATATGATGCGTAGGTTACCAACTCATACAAGATACCCTGCACATACCGTACGTACAGTATTAATAATAATAATAATAAATAATGATAATAATACAGTACAGTACTGTAATAATAATAATAATAATGATAATAATAATAACAATCATAATTTTATTAACAACAACAACAATAATAATAATAACAATACCTGTAATAATAATAGCTTTACGTATGCTATTTTATTCTTTTGTAGGATGTGTGTGTGTGTGTGTGTGTGTCTCTCTCTCTCTCTCTCTCTCTCTCTCTCTCTCTCTCTCTCTCTCTCTCTCTCTCTCGTACGCTCATTCGAAATGTGATTTTTGCAACAAAGAATATTATTGGATGCAGTACTACGTACGTATACATACAAAAGATTCATGGAAAAGAAGCACATCCATTACATTTGTAGTACAGTAGTAGCCATCAGCAGCCTTACACCATTCTAATATTGTATGACTGCATCTGATTTGCGTTTCATGTTCGATTTAATTTTACTACGTACTGTATACAGTACTGAATTATCGTATGATAATAATACAGTAATAATAATAATAATAATGATAATAATAATAACAATAATAATTTTATTAACAACAACAACAATAATAATAATAATAACAATAATAATACACGTAATAGCTTTACGTATGCTATTTTATTCTTTTGTAGGATGTCTCTCTCTCTCTCTCTCTCTCTCTCTCTCTCTCTCTCTCTCTCTCTCTCTCTCTCTCTCTCTCGTACGCTTATTCGAAATGTGATTTTTGCAACAAAGAATATTATTGGATGCAGTACTACGTACGCATACATACAAAAGAATCATGGAAAAGATGCACATCCATTACATTTGTAGTATAGTAGCCATCAGCAGCCTTACACCATTCTAATATGGTATGACTGCATCTGATTTGCGTTTCATGTTCGATTTAATTTTACTACGTACTGTATACAGTACTGTATTATCGTATGATCACATTCTCTTTTCGTGTTTTATTTCTTTCTGTGCTGAATTATATATCATATGTAATGCAATGAACAATCAGTAAGAGCAGATATTACTAATTACAGTATTAATGGAATTACAGATAACAAAATATCGTATTTGGGGGTCTTCAGATTTCGCGGTATTTTCGAAATTTCCGGAAAATCCGCGATATGTATATATATATGGGTTATGGAAAAAACCCGCGAAGTGGTGAATCCGCGATGGTCGAACCGCGAAGTAGCGAGGGTTCACTGTATATTAATAGGACAAATATTTTCTTGAAAATAATGTTTCCTTTTACATTATAAAAATGAAATACTTTTGCTTGGTAAGTTAGTATTTTCTTTTCATTTCTGGCAAGAAAAAAGAAAATTAATTTTCATATTTTGTAAGCAATTCTTCGTAGAGTTTACGTCACGTGTCATATTGGCACTGTTGTAATATTCATTATGAAGAGATATCGAATGTCAAGAAAATTATATAAATTAAGTGTTATTCGTGCTATATGTGCGCATAATCGTAATACGGCAGCAAGACCTTGAGATTAGCTGATGCCAACCGAAAGTAAATCAAAAGTATTTGTTGATTATTGATATGATCAAGAAATTGAAAAATAAAATATGAACGTGCTTTAACCGATTAAATCCCAACTTTTGTATTTTTTTAATTTCTGGAATTTTTTTGCAAAATTATATGTATTTAAGGATCAAGAATACATATGCAATAGAAAGAAAAAATCTATTTCTAATGGTAAGCTTACAGCTTATACAATAGGTTTTATGTTTATATTTACTAAATAAAGTATTATCTTTTCATATAGAGATAAAGTTACATATCATAAATCTTACTTAAATGTTATGAATTTCGACGCAAGTTCTACCTGAAAAAAGATAACCAAATGTACTTTTTTTTATTATTATACCTGAAAATATTGTTTTCTTTTATGGTAGGAGCTGAAACATTCGATACAAGGAGTCACACTACATTTTGAACAAAAGGTTCTTGGTTTTCCTGTACATGGTTTGTTCATACACCTCTGCTAATTGTTGCGCTTTTCAACAAAATGGTCTTTACCATCATAACGAACATCAGAAAAATTTGTGCAGGATTGTAAGGTACCACGGGTTCTTCCTACTGACCCTTCCAAGCGAGCCAATTTCAGATAAGCAACAAAAATTTCCCTTTTGAAATCTAATAGGCTCAGCTGTGTGATACCATCTTCTTGGTGCAGCAATTTATAAATGATCCATGAATTCACAACTGCCATATATAACATTCTAATGAATAAAGGCCAATACCATTTCTTTCCTCTAACAGTAACAGTATATTTCCCTACTAACCAATCATGGTGATCTACACCCTCCATACATTTATTATAGTTGAAAATTGCATTTGGTTGAGGAACGCTTCCTTTTGACTTTGATGTTCTAATCCAACGTTGGATCTTTGCAAGAGGTTCTACAGTGTCGTAATTAGTTCCAACAGTGACACTTTTGTTATCTAGCCACTTTACCATCAGTATTTCTTCATTAGTGTCAATCCTGTAGTCATATGAGCCTCTTGTTTTTTTCATATCATTTGCTGATTTCAATGCACAGTTCTTCAAATGATTTTCTCTGAGTGTTCCCGATGCTTGAAACCCAATATTTCCTAGGTGAACTAATGATTCATAACCAGTAAAATAATTATATATATATATAAAAAAAAAAGCTTTTGAACCCAATGCTATTTCATCATTCTTATCGAGTTGAGGATTCTTACCACAGTAAAGATCAAAATTAATTATAGCTTTAACCTGGATAAACTGCTTCAGTGAATTATGCCCATAATATTTTACCATCATTTCGTCAGCATTAATTCATTCCTCAAATACTCCATATTGGATAAATGACTTCAGAAGCTTTGAAATCAAGCTTCTTACTTTGAATCCTGTATCCCCTTTTTTATTTTCTGCATCTGCATTATCACAGAAATGCACAACACTCTTCAAAACTTAAAATTTATTGAGACATTACTTTTTTTTTGACAATAGATACACCCAAGTCTTCATCTTTTGACCAATAATGCCTCTCTGATGGTAATTTGTGGTAACTTGACAAAAGAAGAATTCCTATGAGAGAATTCAATTCATCTACACTGAATACAAAATCCAGTTTGTTTTCGCTGGCCGTAGCATAACGAACAGTTTCCTTCACAATGTGATCATAAATATCTGGGGACATTATTGTTTCAAATAATTCCATAGATGTTAGGTTATCTAAGTCTTCTTTAATTTTCTTCAAATTGTCTAGGAAAGTTTGTCCTCTCTGTTTCACTTTTGTGTATTCTGGTTGTTTGTGTATCCAACTTGGTGCTGATTCACAGTTTCCTTTTCTTGGTGCCAGGTGAAATTTTTGGTCCTTTTTTCTTTTAATTTGCTGAGTTACAATTTGATGATGTGGCTTCGCCTTTGCCAGATTTTTTCCTATAATCAGTATGGAGCTCAAGATTTCCGCAGCGTTGTTTCTCCAGTCAAATCATCATGTCTTATCCTCATCTGTCAAAGGGTCAACATCAGGAGGAATTATAACTAGATCAGCTCTTTCAGTGATATTATCACTTTCATCATCATCTTTGAAAAACTCCTCTGAGATTTCATCCACAGTAAGGCCCACTTTAGTCAATCTTTCCATCTGAAGGATAAATATTGGACAAATAAGGGATTTTGACAAAGGAAAAATCTATTTCTGGGGAGAGACCTGTGGCGCCCGGTGAAAAGGAGTCCTTCTAATATACTTTTCTGATAAAACTTCCAATTATACCAGAGAAAGATTAAAGCATGGAATGCAGAGGTTACAACCCTCGTGCGAGCACCTTGTGGGTGTCGTGTATAAAGCAAAGGCGCGTGAAAGCCACTATTCACAGGCTGTCTTCCATTTAGTTAATTCCTTCGTCAAAGGGATGGGCCGATACAGAGGCACCAGCGAATCTACCAGAGTCCCGTCACCCACGCCCCGACGCGAGCGCCATCTGAACAACATCCTTCTGTATTGGACATGATGGCTTGGAAAGGAAAGGGTGGGATCGTGCAAAAGACTAGGGAAGGGTTTCACCGGGCGCCACAGGTCTCTCCCCAGAAATAGATTTTTCCTTCGTCAAAATCCCTTTTCTGGGTCGACCTGTGGCGGCCGGTGAAAATGTACCAGAGAATGCCTTCCAAGCCCAATAATAATTAGTAATGAGGGGAGAGAAAAAACACCATGTAAGGAGAACCATATATTATATTAAGGTAAGTAAGCATGAATCATAAACTAGTCACAGGACATAGTGAGCGTAAGGCTAAACAAACATGATAACAAGGAAACCTCCGAGTATCAGAGCACAACAAGCAACCAAAACTGACATGGCTAAGAATATCCCAACACTAAATTACGGTAAACACATTAAAAGCTAAAATCATCTTAACCTAATATGTAATAAACTAGGACTAACGAACCACCAAGGAAGCGGCGTCGTGGTGCGAGTGGCAGGTAGGAGGGAGAAGAAAAGAGATGGATGAAAGGAAGAACAAGAGATCACTGGGGAGAGATACGGCTCCCAGCTGCAACCGTTCGGTATTTAAGGGCCTGTAAGTTCTTTAGATAGTGGCGTTTGAAGACCATAGGAGATTTCCAACCCGTGTACTTTTTAAGGTCATCAAAGTCCATATTTTGGAAATAATTGATGGAGGTAGCTACTGACCGGATATCATGAGCATGGGGAAATGATCCCGGATTGGCTTGTTTAATGAAGTATAGGATTTGTTGCCTAATACCCTGTATGGAAATGGTACCTCCTTGTTCTCTGATAAACAAGGGGCCAGACGATCAGGTAGCAGTCCTGGCTAAAAAGGCCCTGAGAGTAGTGACTGGACATAGAGAAGTATCTTGGAGAAGAGGAATAATCTTCCAAGGGGACCACCTATTTTGGGGGTCTTCATTTTTAGCTAGTAACGCCCTGTCTGGAGAAAGAAGTACTTCACCTGAAGGGAGGAAATCTATGTTTTCTGAGTTTCGTGAGAGAGCTGCTAGTTCTGAGATTCTAGCACCCGAGGCCAAAGCTGCTAGAAATAAAGCCTTCCTAAGAAGAGTGATATAGGAGCAGGATTCGTTGTCCGTGTCGGAGGCAAGTTTGAGGACATCATTTAGAGACCAAGAGACCTTTTGTGGGCGAACCGAAGGTCGAAGCCTAGCACATGCTTTTGGAATAGACGAGAAATAAGAATCCGCCAGGTTAATGTTAAACCCAACCAGGAAGACTTTCTTCAAAGCTGACTTAATGGTGGTTATAGTGCTAGCTGCTAGGCCTTTGTCAAATATGGACCTAAAGAAGGAGATGGCTAAATTAGGAGTCATAACCGAATGGTCTGAATTCTTTAAGAAATCTGCTAGTTTCTTAACTGCCGAATCGTATTGGCAAATCGTAGAGTCCCTTTTGTCTGATTCTATGAAGAGGACATTATCCGGGTCGATGTTCGCATCCTTACGAGCCGCAAACTTCATGAAATCCACAAAGTTAGGGTTTTGGCTATCCTTGAGGAATCTGACACAGTCCGAGTTTGGACCACTTGGGTCAGTTTGGGGAATGGGATCCGGAAGGGACGGAGTTTCAACTCGAGGAAGAGAGGAAACCAACTGCTCTTTGGCCAGTGAGGTGCCACTAAAGCCACTGCCCCGTGGAAGGAGCGGAGTTTGTGTAAGACTTTCAGTAGAAGATTCACTGGAGGGAATAAGTAGATCTTCTGCCAATGGTTCCAATCCAGGGCTAATGCGTCCATGGCATAAGCCTGAGGGTCCAGGTTCGGGGTCACATAACATGGGAGTTTGTGATTGAGTTGGGTCGTGAAGAGATCTACCTGGAGACCTGGAACCAGCCTGAGTATCCACCGGAAGGAGTGTATGTCCAGGGACCATTCCGATTCCAGTGGTTTTGTCCTGGATAATGAATCTGCTATCACATTCTGGACTCCTGCTAGGTGAGTTGCTGAGAGGAACCAGTCTTCGTCGGCTGCCAAGGTGAAGATAGTGACCAGGATCTGATTCAGGTTGGGTGACTTGGATCCCCCTCTGTTGAAGCAGTGGACTACTGCTGTGCTGTCTGAGACTACTCTGATGTGGGTCGACCTCGGAGGAGAGATTCTCTTCAGGGTCAAGAACACTGCCATGGCTTCGAGAACATTGATATGGAACTGCTTCATGGCGGGTGACCAAGAGCCCTGAAACATCTGATGTTGGGAGTAACCCCCCCATCCACTCAGAGACGCGTCGGTATGAATTGTCACTTGTGGAGAGGGGAACTGTAGAGGAACCGATTTGGAGAGGTTCCTCCGTTCGGACCATGGTCGTAGTCTCATTTTTAAGATAGAGGGGATCTTCGAGATCTTGTCTCTTAAAGGTATTGTTGCTCTCTTTCTCCAAACTCGATTGATGTCTTTGAGTTTGGCTTTTAATAGGAGATCGGTCAGTGAGGCAAATTGGAGAAGGCCAAGGATTCGTTCTAAAGCTCTTCTGGACACCTGTTTGTGTTGGAGAAAGTGCCTGACCTTGGAAGCTATCTCCCTTACCTTCTTGGGAGGAAGGGAGAGCCTGTGCTTTGAAAGGTCCCACCGGATGCCTAACCATTCGAAGTGGCTTGATGGTTGTAGGCGAGACTTTCGGAGATTGACTTGGAAGCCCAGTTTGGCGAGAAAGTGAATTACCTTCGACGTAGCTCTGTTGCATTCCTGGGTCGACTGGGCCCAAATGAGCCAATCGTCCAGATAGGCAATGATCTGTATCCCTTGGTTTCTGAGCTGTTCGAGCACCGTCTCCCCCAGTTTTGTGAATATCCTGGGGGCAATGCTGAGACCGAAGGGCATGACTTTGAATGCAAAGGCTTTCTTGCCGAGACGGAAGCCTAGGTAAGGAGAGAAGTTTCGAGCTACTGGGACATGATAATAGGCGTCGGTAAGATCGATAGAGGTGGTGATGGCCCCACGGGGAAGTAAGGTCCGTACCTGAGAGATAGTCAGCATACGGAACTTGTCGCAAAGGATGTAAGAGTTTAGTTTTGACAAGTCCAGAACTACCCTCAACGCCGACGAGTCTTTCTTCGGGACTGTAAACAGGCGGCCTTGGAATTTCAGGGATCGAACCCGTTTGATCGCTTTCTTCTTGAGTAACTCTGTGGTGTACTCTTCCAGGATGGGAGTGGGTCTCTGGAAGAAGGTCACTGGTGGGGGAGGAGATCCCTGTGACCATTTCCAACCCAAGCCCTTGGATATTATGCGGTGAGCCCATGGACTGAAGGTCCAATGGTCTCGGAAGTGATAAAGTCTCCCTCCTACCGGCATCAAATCATTGGGAGGGAGTGAACCTAGGTCCCCTCCCTCCACGGGCACCCCTTGCTTTAGGTCCGCCTCGTTGACGGAACTGTCCTCTTCCTCTGAAGCTTCCTCTCTGGTGTCCACGAAAGGAACCGGAGGATTCGTAAGTAGGGTTGTATGCAGGAGAGGACATCCAAGAGGGGTTGGGCTGTGTACCAGGCGGAGCAGTGAGGTAGACTACTTGCTGAGGGGGAGCCGGTTGTTGAGAAGTCGAAGCAGAGGAAGACTGTGTCGACGAGTTACCCCGGACCGTCTTGTAAGGAATAAACCTCTGCTTCTTCTTGAAGAACGTCTGTTTCTGGGATTCGATCCTCCTTTTGGCTGAGAGACCCCACCTTACTTGCAAATTTTGGTTTGCCCTCGCCGCGTCCTGAAGAACCTTATCAACTTCGTTCTGAGGGAAGAGGTTCTTACCCCAGCAAGAGGACGCTATCAGCCTGTTCGGTTCATGTCTGATGGAGGCCTCAGACAGAACGAACTTCCTGCAACTAACTAGAGCCGACCAGAAGTCATGGAGGTCTATTTGGTAGGACAGCAGCAGGTTCTTTGTGACGACTCTGAACAGCGTTTCCTCTGGGTAAACAGATGCTAGGGACTCTATGGAGGTGATGGAGTGGAGGGACCTAGCTAGTCTATTACGGGTCTCGAACTCAGTTTTGAGAAGACTCTCTAGTAATCTGGGGAGCTTCTCAGAGAAAAGAGTAGAGGCACAGTCCGGGTCTAGCTTCCCCACTGTGAAGGTAGAAGACGCGTCATCCCAGGTTGCAGAGGTACCCGGAATATGCAATGAGGTGGGGTCCGTCTCCTTGAGAGCCGGCATGGAAGAGCCTTCCTTGATGGCCTGTATTGTCAGCTCAGTGATTTTGTCTATGAGCGGCAAAGAGATGGAGGCCGCTGCCGTAAAAATAGTGTAGGCACCTTTGTGTGGGGTGAGCTTGGAGTTAATACACCCCCACTCTGAAAGAGTTCTGGCCCAGATAGCCTGGGCCTGCTCTTTCGGAAATATCACTGTTTCCTTCGGTACCTTGTCCATACGGACCAATGCATGTTCCTTTAAACGTACGAAGCCATTGAATGGGAATTCTAGCCCCGGGGGGTAGAACTCCAGGTCCTCTAGAGGGCGGGTGCCTATGCCCTCCAGAGTTAGGGAACCATCTAAGAATGGGGAATGCAAGGCAAACCGCCAAGGGTTGTTTTTATCGAAGGGAGGTAGCTTCGATGCGTCTGGGGAGGAAGGAGGAGGAAGCTGAGTTCCGGAGCGGATCAGAGTAGCCACCATATCCTTAATCTCTGTCATCGCCCCAGACTGATGTTGAATTTGTTCTCTGACCATATCCCTGACCAGTTCGATGGGGAAAACATCGCCCCAGGGTACCTGAAAGCCACCCGTTGGTGGTGTCTTGGATTTGGTAGGCTTGGACTTCCTAGGAGTCGTGGTTTTACGGGGAGCAATATGAATATCAGGAGCCGTCGAGGGTTCGGGGACCGGTGACGTGGATACTGGCAAAGCTGAAGACTTATAAGTGCGTAGTGGCTTCACCTTGGGTCGTACGGGGACAGAGGGATCCCGGGGAGAAGCCTTAGGCTTATCAAAACCAAGAAAGGAAGAGGTAGAAGAAGGAGTAGGAGAGAAAAGGGTTTCCACCAACTCGGCACCACTTACCTGCTCGCACATGGGTTCTACGTCTATATCTAGATCTGCCACGTCCAGCGGTATGAGGGGTTCGTCCTCCGCGGAAATGGTTGCTCTGACTTCTTCAATTAAGGGGGCAGCAACTTCAGGAGAGACTGCTGCAGTAGTTGAGCTTGGGAAGAGACGCGAGGCCATGCCTCCATCGAGGAGATAGGGTGCGCCAGACGGGGCATTCCTGCCGAAGCCCGACACCCAAGGACGAAGAGTAGCCCTTGCTGACCGAAGAGAGTCATCATCGGCCTGAAAGATTTGTAGTGATTAGTGATGCAGGAGGGGGATTGCTCTCCAAAATATACCGTGTATGTCATATTAATGGCCAAATTACTGTCTGTCAAAGATAAATAATGAACAACAGGAAAAAACCACTTACATCATCGTTCAGTAGTATTGAGGACAACTCGTAACAGAGCGAGCACAAATCCGGGAACCAAACCATATACTGGGATTGTCCCGGTTCCCGGATAAAGGGGATGGCGCAGTGTGCGTGGGACCGACAGAGGTCATGCCCAACGGGGTCGTTGAATGAGGCAGGGCATCCTTGGGCAGTACAACGGACCTTCTGTAAAAGAAAGGAGACATAAGTATTGATGTTCCTTGAAACTCTGTTAAGGGGTTAAAAACCCTACTAACAGATATTAGTTTAATGCAATATTGGTGCTTAAGGGAATTCAGTGAGAGCCGGAGCTCCATATTAAAACACATTAAATATAAAAGCACCAGCAATGGCAATGGGGCTGTATCATTTTAAAAGAGATAATAATGAAAAAAGAATAAATAATCTAAAGCAATCTGCCGACCTCTGAGGGTCGGGGAAGCAGTGACAGGCCCGTAAAATAAATATAAAACACAAGCCGTAGCTAAAGGCAAGGCTAATATAAGTGTGAAGTGTATTGGCGATCTCCGGTGAAGCCGGAGGTCGATGAAAGGTCCTGAATAATACAATTGTGAATAATAATTCAATTGTGAAATTTATAAAACACAAGCCGTAGCTAAAGGCTAAGGCTAATATAATAGTAAAGCGTATAGACGATCTCCGGTGAAGCTGGAGGTCGATGAAAGGTCCTGAATAATTCTATTGTGAATAATAAGTCAATTGTAATAACAATGGATATTTGTGTGGATATGGCCGTGGCCTGAGACCGGAGTAAGGGCCACCGGAGGGTCGTATCTAAACAATATGAAGCCCGTCCCAGAGGGTTATAAGTAAACAATATATATAACAATAGTTCCAAAGTCATTGAGAATCCCTCATAGCGGAGTAGAACTCAAGGCGGAGTGGAAAAATGTTCAGAACTACTCCCAAGCCGTAACGGAGAGAGGACGGAACTCGGGACCTAATAAATAACGCTAACTATTGAAAAGTAACCAAAAACTAAATAACTCATAAGCTATCATACACCCATAGAGGGAGGGGTGAGGGAGGGAGAACCCGTTGAACGCACAAAACGGAAAACGGGAAATCCGCTCACCCACCTGAGCTAAGAAAGAAAACGAGAGAAAGGGGTAACTCGTGACTGAGAACAGAAAACGGGAACCCCAATCTCTCGCTCCCTTGGTCACAAAATCAGGACTTCATAAGCACACAACACTATTATAAACGTATAATAATAAAATTGTAACACAAAATAAGACTACGAACGAAGAATAGTGTCTACTAAAACCTAAATTAAAGGGAAATAGTCGACTGACGAACGCCCCGGTGGGGCGGGTACTAAACTATAATAAAGCTAGAACACTATTCTTGTTCGCAGACTGGACTGCTAGCAAAAAGTACCATGGGAATAATAACGATAATAATAATGATGATTCAAAAGGCATAAGGCCAGGGACTTAACCAAGAACCTAAGTGACAGAGTACCAAACGGGCAAGCTAAGATGAACTCCCAGCAAGATAAGGGAACAAACAATGGCCGCCGACGGACGGGCCCAGACGGTAATGATAAAACAGACTATACTGGTTAGGAGACAAAAGCCCGGTACTACAAAAAGCTGTCAAAACAAACTATGGTACTTAACATTGGAATGGGTGAAGATGGAGCTTCGGTCATGACGAAATAAATCCACTAGCGTGAAAAAACGGCGAGAGCACAACAAAATACACACAATTCGAGCAGTCCAAAAAGAAGGATGCTGTTCAGATGGCGCTCGCATCGGGGCGTGGGTGGCGGGACTCTGGTAGATTGGCTGGTGCCTCTGTATCGGCCCATCCCTTTGACGAAGGAATTAACTAAATGGAAGACAGCCTGTGAATAGTGGCTTTCACGCGCCTTTGCTTTATACACGACACTCTGGTATAATTGGAAGTTTTATCAGAAAAGTATATTAGAAGGACTCCTTTTCACCGGCCGCCACAGGTCGACCCAGAAAAGGGATTTTGACGAAGGAAAAATCTATTTCTGGGCGAGAGACCTGTGCCGCCCAGTGAAATGCTCCTTTAGCACCATTTCTAAGGTATATAACTGCTATATATTACCAGAGAAAAAATTGCATAGGAATGCCAGGTTGAACCCAGCTCGCTCACCTATTAAGGTGTCGATATAATACTGGGGCGTGATAATTCACAACCAGAGGTCTCGCACCATTTAGATATCTCCTCTTCAAAACCCCCGCCACAGCGAGGTACCGATCAACACTACTACCACTAACCTAACCCACGCCAGTGACGTCACTCCTCATAGCACCCAAGGTTTGGGGCCCATGTTGGGAGGGAAGTCAAGGGAGGGTTCACTGGGCGGCACAGGTCTCTCGCCCAGAAATAGATTTTTCCTTCGTCAAAATCCCTTTTCTGGGCTCCTTCTGTGCCGCCCAGTGAAATTGTACAAGAGAAATGGTCCCAAAACTTGGAGCAATACCTGAGGAAGTAAAATAAAATCCAAAATAACAGGTAAGAGGATAGCAAGACATAATTGATTAAGATTCACTATGTTCAGGAGGAATCACATTCCCTGCTGCCACTGTAGCTTCCAGAGGTTTTAAACAGTGGTGTTTAAATACTGTTGGAGACTTCCAGCCTGTATATTTAGTAAGTCCAGCGAAGTTCATAGTAATTAACTGAGGTAGCTACAGCTCGTATATCATGGACGTGAGGGAGTGATGTGGAAATGATTCTAGGTAGCCCGTTAATGAAATACAGAATCTGCTGTCTGATTCCTTTCAGGATGATGGTTCTTCCATCCTCTCTAATGGATAAGGGCCCTGAGGACTGAATGGAAGATATGTTTAAGTAGGCTTTCAGAGTGTTTACTGGACATAAAGATGGGTCCTGCGGAAGTGGGACAATCTTCCAGGGGAACCGTCTGTCCTGGGGGTCCTCATTTTCGCTAAAAATCTTTTGTCAGGGGAAAGGAGTACTTCCCCTGACGAGAGAAACTCAATATGACCTGGATCTCTAGACAAGGCTGAAAGTTCTGATATTCTGGGGCCAGAAGTCAGGTTCATTAAGAACAAGGATTTCCTTAACAATGGAATATAATGACAAGTCTCGGTAAGAGTGTCTGAAGCCAACTTAAGTACGTCATTCAGAAACCAGGAAACTGAGCTAGGGTGAGTTGATGGTTTCAATCTGGCGCAGGTTCTCGGGATGGATGAGAAGTATGAATCTGTAAGGTCAATATTAAAACCAATTTGGAAATCTTCTTTAAGGCTGACTTAATTGTGGTAATAGTACAAGCCGCTAAGCCTGATTCAAATAAAATTCTGAAGAAGGTTACTGTCAGATTCATAGTCATCGTCTCAACCTTTGAGTCCCTTAAAAACTTGCAAGTTTCATAACAGCCGAATCATACTGTCGAAGGGTGGATTCCCTCTTATCTGATTCTAAAAATAGCGTATTTGAGGATCAATATCTGCACCTCTTGAACTGCAAATTTCATAAAGTCCATAAAGTTAGGGCATTCTGAATTTTGAGGAAGCTAACACACTGCGAGTTGTACTACTTGTGTTAGTATTGGATTGGGGATCTGTCGAGGTGGAGACCCAGTTCCACCAGAAGGGGAAACCCGTTGCTCTTGGGCCAGACGGGGGCTACTAGAGCAACTTGGCCTTTGAAAGTCCTGAGCTTGTCTAACACTTTCATCGACAGATTTATTGGTGGGAATAGATAAATTCTCTCCCAAGTGTTCCAGACTAATGACATTGCGTCTGTGGCGTAAGCCCGAGGATCCGGGTTGGGGGCTACGTAGCACTCTAGTTAGTGGTTGGACTCTGTTGCAAACAGATCTATCTGGAGATCCGGAACCTGAGAAAGAATCCATCTGAAGGACTTTGGGTCTAGTGACCACTCCGACTCCAGTGGAGTTGTCCTCAAAAGTGCGTCCGCCACTAGCTATCTAGAACAAACCTAATACAGTATGTTGGTTTTTGGCTGGAGCCGGTTGCTTAAGGTAAAAAATACCGCCATGGCCTCTAAGACATTGATATGGAGTTGGCGGAATATTGTCGACCATAGTCCCTGGACTTTCTTGTACTGAGAGTATCCTCCCCAGCCTGTTAAGGAGGCGTCTGTGTGAATGACCAGCTTGGGGGTGGATATTGTGAGGAAACGGATATTGTGAGGAAACGGATTTGCCAGATTTTGACCTTTGTCCATGGTTGAAGTCTTTTCCTCAGAATTGGTTGGAGTCGAGCCCTTTGTCTCGATATTACTCGTTTGCCCTGGAGTGCCATACTCGGCTTATATCTTTCAGTCTGGCCTTCAGTAGTATATTTGTTACTGAGGCAAACTGGAGGGCACCCAGGATTCTCTCTTGATTTCTCCTGGAAGACAATTTGTCTTTGAGAAAACGTATTGTGTTTTGCTATATCGTTCCTCTTGGCTGTTGGGAGAGACAGAGTGTGGGAGCATAGAACCCATTGAATCCTAGCCATTGAAACTTGTCTTCGGGACCGGACGAGATTTCTCCAAGTTGATTTGGAACCAAAACTGTTGTAAGAGATTATCACTCTGTAGTTGCTGTGAGGCAGTTCTTGCCTAGTTGAAGCCTAGAAACGGACGAAAATACCTTGCTATCGGAACATGATAGCAAACGTCTGCAAGATCCATAGAGGCGGTGACGGCCCCACAGGGAAGCAAGGTCCGCACCTGAGATTCGGTCAGCATGTGAAACTTGTCGCATTGAATGTAAGAATTCAGAAGTGACAGGTCCAGGATTACTCTTCGCAATTCTGAGTCTTTCTTTGGCATGCTGAACAAGCGACCCTGAAATTACAAGCGATTTACTTCCTTTATTGCCTTCTTTTGCAATAGATCGTTCTCATATAAGACTAGCTCTTCCGTTGGATGTTGATGAAAACTGGTTGGTGGAGGGGGCCCTTCTATCCAACTCCACCCCAGACCTTTGGAAATTATGCTGAAAGCCCAAATGTTGAACGTTCAACGGTTCCGAAAGATGTAAAGTCTTCCCCCTACCCGAGAACTCCCAATGATTTGCTGCGGATTTACCTCCTCGGCCTCCGCGGAATTCTCGGCCTCGAGAGTAGCTGTTGTGAAAGGTTCCTCTCGAGCTAGTGCCTCTGGCGCGCTGGTAACCCTGGAAAGCACCCTGAGTTTCAAAGGTGGGGTTAAAGGCTGGGGAAGTAGCATAGGAGGTAGTTGCTACTTGGGACTGAGGAACCAGCACGTATTGCTGTTGGGGTTAACCCTTCGAAGTGAAAGGTTGACTCCCTTGTGCCACCGGGATGGTCTGAACCACCTGTTGGGACTGCCAGTTTGGAAGGAATGGAAAGGTCTCAGACTCTTTCTACCTTGAGATTGGTTGCTGGCCGGTTCGCCCTTGCGCTTGGGGACTAAGCCCCACCGAACCTTGAGGCTCTGATTGACCCTAGCAGCTTCGCTGAGGACGTTGACTAAATCCTCAGGGAATAAGTGGGGCCCCAGACTGGGGCTTTAATGAGCTTGTTAGGCTCATGTCTGATAGTGGCCTCAGACAAGACATGCCTACAGTAACGACGTCTGGCCGCAAAGAAGTTGTAGGAATCAGACAGTAAGGTTTGAAGTAATGACTTCGTCAAGACCTTAAAAAGTGGTTCCTCTTCATACATTACAGAGGTCATTTCTGCCATTGTAGCAGAGTTGATAGATCTACTCAGGCGCATACAGGCTTCGAACTCGAGGCATATCAGGGATTCCGGAAGCCTGGGTAGCCGCTCACTGAACTGAATGGAAGCACAGTCAGCGCTTAATTTACCCGATGTGAAGGCCGCCGGGGCGTTAGTCCAGCAATCGTGATCCCCCGGGAACAGGAGGGAAGTCGGATCCGTTTCCTTCAGTTGCGGTAACGGCTTGTCCTCGTTTATAGCCTGCTGAGCAAGGTCCACTATCTTAGTGACACACGGAGTAGGGGTTTACTCATCCACTACAAACATTGTGTACAAGCTCTTGTGAGGTGTTAACGTAGTGTTAACACACTCTCACTCGTTTAAGGGCCGGACCCAGGTGGACTGAGCCTGGCCCTTCGGGTAAATTTCGGTTTCTTTGGGGACCTTGTCAAACCTTACGAGAGTCTCCTCGGTAAGGCGTGCGAAACCAGGGAAAGGGAACTGTAGACCCGGCGGGTAGAATACAAAATCTTCTACAGGCCGGGTGCCAAACCCTTCGATGGTTAACATACCATCTTTGAAGGGAGAGTGCAAGGCCACCTTCCACGGATTGCTTTCGACGAATTCCGGGAGCTTAGAGGCATCCGGGATGATATATTGTTGCTGTTGAGGTAGCCCATAACGAATGAGACCCTGTACGAGGCTATCTGGTTTAGCACTCTCTCAGTGAGGGTGCTAACAAGGGAACCCATTGCAATAAATATATACACATACATACATATGTATATATATATATATATATATATATATATATACATATATATATATATATATATATATATATATATATATACATATATATATATATATATATATATATATATATATATATATATATATATATATATATATATATATATATATATATATATATATATATATATATATATATATATACATATATATATATATATATATATATATATATATATATATATATATATATATATATATACATACATACATATGGATGAATATCAACACAACATCTTGTTCAAAATAGAAATTAATTTCTATCTCATACTTGGGATCGAACGCTGGCCCCTTCTAATGAAAGGTCAGGTCGAAACCAACCATGCCACGAGAGGCCATTGCATCAAATCTTGAAAGGGCTGCCGGATCGAAGGGAGCACCTGGGGTCGTAGTTTTCAGGCCGGGCTTCCCTCTCGACCCAAGAGAGGAAGAAGCAGCAGCGGCTGAGTCTTTGGGGACTCTGGAAGACGAAGTCTTAACTGGTTTGGTGATTTGGAAAATCTGTGAGTCTTTGATAGGGGATGGCGGGTAGCTTTAACTTTAGGGACAACAGGACGTGGCCTGACATCAGCCACGTGCTTCCCTGAAAACCCCTAAAAGGAAGAGACACAGGGTCTCTTTGCCCTGACACTCCGGGCGAACCCGCCGACCCAGATCTAAAGAGTCGCCAAGGTAGAAGTCTTGGAAGACTGCGAGCTCTGAAAGAGAGTATATCGTTACTAATAAACAAGGTAACTTCGTTGGGAATGTAAAATAAATAGATCGAGAATAAATGTTCAATTCGATCAATTACAAAGGAAATAAAATGAAAATCCCAAAAGATTATATCCGAAGTTAAAATTATAGATAGTAACGACAGGAGCACCTACAGAGTATCCCATAGTAGGGTAGTAACCCAAAAAGATCCGGGTGCTCCGAATTCTTAAAATAGACTGGTATGAAACCGGGACAAAAGGCTATGAACAAAATTTCGGACCGGTATAGTAACCGGGGAAAAAACTTTTCATAAATTAACTGACATTGTTAAAATAATTCCATAAAAAGTGAAGATTATCAATGAAATAATATTGTCATAGCGAGGAATATACTATCCCGTCGCTACTGGGGAAGTATAGAATAAAATAAAGATACATGAGTATCCCATAGTAGGTCAGTAACCTAAAAAGATCCGGATGCTCCGAATTCTTAAATTAGACCGATATGAAACCGGGACAAAAGGCCATGAACAAAATTTCAGACTGGTATAGTAACCGGGGAAAAACTTATCATAAATTAACTGACATTGTTAAAACCATTCTGTAATAAGTTAAGATTATCAATGAAATAATATTGTCATAGCGAGGAATATACTATCCCGTCGCTACTTGGGAAGTATAGAATAAAATAAAGATACATGAGTATCCCATAATAGGTTAGTAACCTAAAAAGATCCGTGTGTTCCGAATTCTTAAAATAGACCGATATGAAACCGGGACAAAAGGCTATGAACAAACTCTAGGACCGGAATAGTAACCGGGGAAAAACTTATCATAAATTAACTGACATTGTTAAAACAATTCCGTAATAAGTTAAGATTATCAATGAAATAATATTGTCATAGCGAGAAATATACTATCCCGTCGCTACTAGGGAAGTATAGAATAAAAATACAGATACATGAGTATCCCATAATAGGTTAGTAACCTAAAAAGATCCGGTTGCTCCGGACTCTTAAAATAGACCGATATGAAACCGGGACAAAAGGCTATGAACAAAATTTCGGACCGGTATAGTAACCGGGGGAAAACTTATCAAAAATTAACTGACATTGATGAAACAATTCTGTAATAAGTTAAGATTATCAATGAAATAATATTGCCATAGCAAGGAATATACTATCCCGTCACTACCGGGGAGGTATATAATAAAAGAGGGTTTATAATAACATGCTAACTTATAATAACATGCTCCCTGTTAAACAATTCCGTAATTAGATATGATCATTCAATGAAATAATATTGTCATAGTAGGAGATATACTATCCCGTCGTTACTGGGGAAGTATGTATAGGATAAAAATGTTAAAATAACATGTTATAATAACATGCTACCTGTTGGCTCCGGGGAGACAACTAGAAGAGACCCGGGGGTCGTAACATGCCTACCGGGGTAGGGAGAGTTGAATGGGGAGGGAGGAAGGGGTTCAATGACTGCCCGCCAGCCACAAGAACCCAAACGAACACCGACAATAAATAATATAACAACAAATATCCGCTCTTCCGTGATACCCCACGAACAAAATTTCTACGTTATAGTAGAAACTAAAATAATACAGTACATAACGAAACATAACCAATACACAACCGAGTTCCTCCCCGCCAACCGATGGCCAATCAGAGCGGCGGGGGAAAAAAGGCTACGACAAGGCATGAGAATGAATGTACTAGACTGAATCCCCAGTGGATGTTCTCGGTACCAACTAGTGAGTCATAAGGTATCCCAGGAAGGGAGGGTGTGAGGGGGGGGGGAGGTGGTGGAAAGGCTGAGGTACGAGAGGACTCGATCCGTAATGCCAAACCGCTCACACAACGTTGAGAGATGAGAGGAATCCTTGAATTGGGGATAATGGGGGGGAAGGAGGCAACGAGAACCAACTAATGAGGGGGCAGGAGGGGATCACGTGGACATGAGGGAGGACAGGAGTACCAACCTGACCGATGGAACCACGTAAGTAAAACGGAATGATCATAAATGGAACGAGCAATAAAATAGTGTAAAATAATGTACAATAATGTAAAATGAGGTAACACATTGAACTGGTTTATAGGCATGCGTAACTTAAAATAAAATTAGTAAGAGAAGGACGCAAGGGAATGGCAGGGGAATAATAGCTGGCAGCCCTCCAGAGTGGGAGGAGTCGCGCTGGACAGGGATACCAACATAACTTCTACCTCGGGTAGATGCCGAACGGTAGGAAACGAATAAAATAACAACTGCCCCGCGAGAGTCCCACTCAAACTAAGCGATAACTAGACTAGATGGTTATCGCAATAATTATTAATAAGATCAATATATAATATCAATAATATAATATAAACACTTAATGCGGTAGCGAAACCAACTAGACCGTGCCCGAAGGCAGGCTTGCCAACCGAGTTCAAAACTATGATACGTAGTATATCATCAAAACATCAAAATAATATCCAAAGCACAATGATAAGGTGTAATTGGTGAGAAAAACCTCCTAAATAAGGTTCGAAACGAAAACAATCAGTATGGAAGACCAATTGTAATACATTAAGAACGAGCGAAGGCGGTAGCAAGCCAGCAAGGGAGCCGCAAGCGGTTTGACAAGAGGAAAAATTAAAACCTCGAATAAAATTAAAATTAATGGCAATGCTACCCCCAGAAGCTCAAAACTCATAGATCTGGTACTTAAC
>NC_090733.1:60956458-60961458 GCF_036898095.1 Palaemon carinicauda
ATATATATATATATAACATATATATATAACATATATATATATATATAATATATATATATATATATATATATATATATATATATATATATATATATATATATATATATATATATATATATATATATATATATATATAGAGTATGTGGATGTAAAAGGGAGCTAGTGAGGGTTGAAGAGCTAATAAAACTGGGGGTAAAAAGTAAATATCAAGAAAGGTTGGAAATGGCCTATGACGAAGTGAAAGTAAGAGAAACGAGTAATTTAGAGGAGTGGAAGTTAGTAAAAGAAAATTTTGTTGCGATTGCAAGTGATGTGTGTGGAAAGAAGTTTGTTGGAGGCAGCATGAGGAAGGGCAGTGAATGGTGGAATGAAGGAGTGAAGGTAAAAGTGGAAGAGAAAAAGAGGGCTTTTGAAGAATGGCTGCAGAGTAATAGTGTAGAGAAGTATGAAAACTATAGAGGAAAAAGTGGAAGTAAAGCGCAAGGTAAGTGAGGCAAAGAGGGCTGCTGACCTGAGGTGGGGTCAGGGATTGGGTCATTCATGTGAAGAGAATAAGAAGTAGTTTTGGAAAGAAATGAAGAGAGTAAGGAAGGCTGGTTCAAGAATTGAAGAGACAGTGAAATATGGAAATGGAAGGTTGTTAAAAGGAGAGGAGGCAAGGAAAAGGTGGGCGGAATATTTTGAAAGTTTACTGAATGTTGAGGATAATAGGGAGGCAGATACAATTGCTGTTGCAGGTGTTGAGGTGCCGGTGATGGGAGATGAGAATGAGAGAGAGATTACAAGAGAGGAAGTGAGGAGAGCACTAGATGAAAGGAGAGTAAGAAAAGCATCTGGTACGGATGGAGTGAGAGCTGAGATGTTGAAGGAAGGAGGTGTAACTGTACTTGAATGGTTGGTGAGATTGTTTAATGTGTGTTTTGTGTTGTCAATGGTACCAGTAAATTGGGTTTGTGCATGTATTGTACCACTATATAAGGGTAAGGGAGATGTGCATGAGTGTTGTAATTCCAGGGGTATTAATTTGTCGAGTGTGGTGGGAAAAGTGTATGGTAGAGTACTGATTAATAGGATTAAGGATAAAACAGATAATGCAATCTTAGAAGTATAGGGTGGTTTTAGAAGTAGTAAAGGTTGTATGAATCAGATTTTTACAGTTAGGCAGATATGCGAGAAATATTTAGCGAAAGGTAAGGAGGTGTATGTTGCGTTTATGCATCTGAGAAAGCGTATGATAGAGTTGGTAGGGAAGCAATGTGGAATGGGATGAGGTTATATGGAGTTGGTGGAAGGTTGTTGCAAGCAGTGAAAAGTTTCTACAAAGGTAGTAAAGCATGTGTTAGGATAGGAAATGAAGTGAGCGATTGGTTTCCAGTAAGAGTGGGGCTGAGACAGGGATGTGTTATGTCGCCATGGTTGTTTAACTTGTATGTTGATGGAGTGGCGAGAGAGGTGAATGCTTGAGTGAAACTGGTAGACGAGAATGACCATGAATGGGAGGTAAATCAGTTGTTGTTTGCGGATGATACTGTACTGGTTGCAGACGCGGAAGAGAAGCTTGGCCGATTAGTGACTGAATTTGGAAGGGTGTGTGAGAGAAGTAAGTTAATGTGGGTAAGAGTAAGGTTATGAGATGTACGAGAAGGGAGGGTGGTGCGAGGTTCAATGTCATGTTGAATGGAGAGTTACTTGAGGAGGTGGATCAGTTTAAGTACTTGGGGTCTGTTGTTGCACTAAATGGTGGAGCGGAAGCAGATGTACGTCAGAAAGTGACTGAAGGATGCAAAGTGTTAGGGGCAGTGAAGGGAGTAGTAAAAAAATAGAGGGTTGGGCATGAATGTAAAGAGTTCTGTATGAGAAAGTGATTGTACAAACTGTGATGTATAGATCGGAGTTGTGGGGAATGAAAGTGATGGAGAGACAGAAATTGAATGTGTTTGAGATGAAATGTCTAAGGAGTATGACTGGTGTATCTCGAGTAGATAGGGTTAGGAACGAAGTAGTGAGGGTGAGAACGGATGTAAGAAATGAGTTAGCAGCTAGAGTGGATATGAATGTGTTGAGGTGGTTTGGCCATGTTGAGAAAATGGAAAAGGGCTGTCTGCTAAAGAAGGTGATGAATGCAAGAGTTGATGGGAGAAGTACAAGAGGAAGGCCAAGGTTTGGGTGGATGGATGGAGTGAAGGAAGTTCTGGGTGATAGGAGGATAGATGTGAGAGAGGCAAGAGAGAGTGCTAGAAATAGGAATGAATGGCGAGCGATTGTGATGCAGTTCCGGTAGGCTCTTCTGCTTCCTCCGGTGCCTTGGAAGGTCGCGGAGGCAGCAGCAGTAGGGGATTCAGCATTATGAAGCTTCATCTGTGGTGGATAATGTGGGAGGGTGGGCTGTGGCACCCCTAGCAGTACCAGCCGAAATCGGTTGAGTCCCTTGTCAGGCTGGGAGGAACGTAGAGAGGAGAGGTCCCCTTTTCTGTTTCATTGGTTTGATGTCGACTAACCCCCAAAATTGGGGGAAGTGCCTTGGTGTGTGTGTGTGTGTGTGTGTGTGATATATATATATATATATATATATATATATATATATATATATATATATATATATATATATATACTGTATATATATATATATATATATATATATATATGTAAATATCACCCACGAATGGCATTTAATACCGAATTCTATCTTGGGAATATATATCCACTTGGAATTCATTTTATGGTAACAGCATCTGGCCGAGTAGAGATTCGAACCCCCACCTGTGCGGCTGGAAACCATGCCTACAGTGACTCTACCGAGTGAGCTATCGAGAGAGATAAAAGTTTATGACAAATCTCCGTACATATTCCTGTCGAATTCAGGAATCTGTTCATAACTTGAAATAAACCCATCTCCACCATGATAGCTGAATCGTGAGTTTGTAACACGTGGTTATTTTAAATGAACATATATCACAAGCACACGTGATTTCAATCAATGTAAATATCACCCACGAATGGCATTAATTCTATCTTGGGAATATATATCTACTTGGAATTCATTTTATGGTAACAGCTTCTGGCCGGGTGGAGATTCGAACCCCCACCTGTGCGGCTGGAAACCATGCCTACAGTGACTCTACCGAGTGAGCTATCAAGAGAGATAAAAGTTTATGACAAATCTCCGTACATATTCCTTTCATAAACACGCTAAACTGTAGTAATAAACATGCAATGCAGCCATTTCTATCATTCAATAAATAACCCAACCGTTAAAAACAGCCTAATCCATTCCAGAAACCACTATGAGATTATTCAATAATGTAGTTATAGCCAAGTTATCCCCCCCAAGCCCAAAGAAAACGGTCCGTTTTCTTTACTACTGTATAAAAGTTACGGTACTGTATGTAAAGCATTTAGATCAGTGAAGGTGTATTGTTACCTGTACGTACACCTAAATTAAGGATAATCCGTTCCAAGCCTTACAAAAAGTCACCTTTTCTTTCATAAACACGCTAAACTGTAGTAATAAACATGCAATGCAGCCATTTCTATCATTCAATAATTAACCCAACCATTAAAAACAGCCTAATCCATTCCAGAAACCACTATGAGATTATTCAATAATGTACTGTAGTTATAGCCAAGTTATCCCCCCCCCACAAGCCCAAAGAAAACGGTCCGTTTTCTTTACTACTGTATAAAAGTTACGGTGCTGTATGTAAAGCATTTAGATCAGTGAAGGTGTATTGTTACCTGTACGTACACCTAAATTAAGGATTGATACCTGTACACTCAGAAAAAAAGGTTACAGTTAATTAGTGTAACAAAAAAGTTGAAACTTACCTTTTGATTGAGACGATGTCCGATAGCGAAGTCGCGGCAGAGGAGGATGGCATAAGGCAGAAAACGTAACAAGTGACAGACTACGTACAGTAATTTACACACTTAACACATTAACACTTAAACTTTACGAAATAAAAAAATGACAGAAATAATTAACACTTAACATTACGTATGGAAAACTATAAAATGAAAGAAAAAATTACTTTAACACTTAACAGTAACATAAAACTTAAAATTGAATTTTTTTTTTTTGCTTTTTTATAACTTTACGTTTTTCATATTTTCTAAATCTCTTCTACTTCTTCATCACTTTCTTTTTTCTGTTTCTTTTCTTTACTTTCACCTTCTACTTTTTCATCACTTCCTCTTTTCTGTTTCTTTTCTTCACTTTCACCTTCGTCTTGGCCTACTAATACCGCTGGCCTCTTTAATAAGAAACTATCCATTGAAGCTTGTTTCTGCCTACTTTTCAACACATTTCTAAAATGCGTTAGGCAAACGTTATTGCAGTGTTGAAGCGCACGGTTGGTATAAACTTTTTCTGGATGTTCCTTTTCGACGTAGTCTGCCATTTTATGGAAACATACAAGAATTTCCTTGATGTCTGCCGTTTTCAAAGGTGTAACATCCTCCTCATCACCGCTAGAGAACTGCTCTTGAACATTACTCACTTGCATCGTCTCCAACTCCTTCAGGTCGTCCGTCGTCAACTCCTCGTGGTGCTCCTCGATAAGTTCATCTATATCCTCCGCGCAAACTTCCAGCCCCATGGACGTACCAAGATGTACGATGTCAGCCACCTCAGACTGCTGAATTGGTTCAGGATCGTCAACGATCTCGGCTTCGCCTCCAGGCTTCCCGAACCCCTCGAAGTCTCGTGCAGAGACAGCATCAGGCCACAGCTTCCTCCAAGATGAGTTTAGGGTACGCCTCGAAACTTCCTGCCAAGCGAGATCGATGAGTTTGAGGCATATCACGATGTTAAAGTGATCTTTCCAAAATTCACGCAGAGTGAGGTTTGTACTCTCTGTGACTTGGAAACATCTCTTGAAGAGATGCTTCATGTACAATTTTTTAAAATTTGAAATAACTTGCTGGTCCATGGGCTGGAGGAGAGGGGTGGTGTTAGGCGGTAGATATAGGACCTTTATGAAGGAATACTCGGCCAGAAGATA
>NC_090733.1:60966458-60971458 GCF_036898095.1 Palaemon carinicauda
CTGATGCCGTGTGGCCCCATCTAGTCATTCTTTGTAGCGTTAATGAGGTGCTACAGATACAGTACATATGGGAGGGATTCATTCATCCTTTGTAAAAGGAGGGTGGGTCCATCAGGACGACATGGCCACCTCACCCAAAAATAGATTTTTCGCTTGGCTCAAAATCCGTTTTTTGGGCTCAGTCCATGTCGTCCTGATGGAAGTTTACCAGAGCATTAATGTATCTGTGGATTTTCAATAGTGCCAATAACTGCGAGATAAATTTTCCTTGGTCTTCTAGAGCTAGAGACACATGGTTTTACCGTCATACACCATTCAACTGAGCATGGACTATGTCAGTGCTTCCTGGCCCCTACAGGGAAGAGTCATGGGAGACTCTAGGAAAAAACCTGAGGATTGTGAGTTCAAGGAACAATCTAGCAAACAAGTTGTATATTAGTCTCATCATATACATGTAAAACATAGTTTGTATTCTGAAAGGAACAAATATGTATTGGTTACTGACACCTCCCTCGGTCTGCTTGTCCATTGTAGACAAGGTAGACAGGTTTTCATTCATGTAGGAAATTTGTATAGTCAGTAAAGTAATCAGGTTGGTAAAGTCAGTCATTACCAGGGGACTGAACTTAACAAAATAACATATAAATTTGATGTTTGTTTGATTAGAACAGAAATGGAATTTATTCAGAAATATTTTCCAGAAAATAAGAGGATAATAATTAGCTCTGACACCTTTTATTTGTATTTTTTTAGAATTTTTGGGGCGAAATGAGATGCAAAAATTCCTGTGTTTATTAACAAACAGCATATAGAAATCATGGGTTGTAATATATACAATTAAAGAAAATTTATAGTGTCATTTCCTAGACACTTCAGTAAACATGATACACCGTAGGAGTAAGTCATGTACACCCATCACTAAAAGTCCCAATTAGTGCACTGTTCTTTGCAGAATTCAAGCGGCAGGTTTTAGTACACTACATGCCGCAACCACGTAATGCTTTATCTCCTGCACTTGTTTCGCGTAGTGTTTGAAGAAAACCCTGGATGATTTCCATTCAGTGTAGGCGCGAAGGCTTTCAAAATTCATGTTCTGGAAGAAGTTCAGAGACGAAGCGACCTTTCTCGGATCATGACCTGCGGGTGTACTGTCTGGATCCGCTCTGCGAATGAAATAGGTGATCTTCGCCCTTAGTTGTTTCAAGGTCAATGTTGAACCTGAGGTTTCTCCCCTAAAAAGCTGTCCCCCTAAAGTCTGAAGTTCTACGAAGATAAGACATTTAGGCATTCTACTGGACATAGAGATGCTTCTTCCTTCAGAGGGCAGATTCTCCAGGGATCCCACCTCTTGGTGGGCAGCTCGTTCTTGGCGAGAAACGCTGGGTCAGGAAATAGGTTCAGTTCTCCACAGTCTGTGAACTGAATGTGGCCATCATCCCTCGAAAGGGCCACTATTTCGCTAACTCTGGCTCCTGAGGCTAGTGCAAATAAGAATATCACCTTTTGAGTCAAATCTTTTAGAGAGCAATCTTCGTTGTTCAAGGTAGATGCTAAGTGAAGAACCTTATCTAAGGACCAGGAAATGGGCCTCAAGGCTGCGGGCCAAAGTCTAGATCAGGCTTTTGGAATCTTGTTGAAGATTTCATTGGAGAAGTCCACCTGGAAGGCATATAGTAAGGGTCTAGTAAGGGCAGATTTCCACGTAGAGATTGTGTTGGCTGCTAAACCTTGTTCATGGAGATGAATAAAGAAGGATAAACAAAATTCTGTTGATATCTCCTTCGGTTTCTTTGCCTTGACAAAGGCAACCCATTTCTTCCAGGAAGACTCGTATTGTCTTCTCGTTGATTTCAACTTGTATTCTTCTAAAAAGTTAATACTGTCCTTTGAAATCCCGAACCTTTTCTAGACTGCTAAGGTGATAAAATCATGAGATGAAGGTTCCGGGTTTTCTGTGATGAAGCTGAGACAGTCGACTTCTGCACTTGCTGAGTCAGAACTGGATCCGGCAATGGAATCAGTTTCAGTCGTAGTTCCGTTATCAGGGGGAACCAGATGCTGTTGGCCCACTTGTGAGCCACTATTGCTGCTATTACTTGAAAGGATCTCAGTTTGTTGAGGACCTTCAGCAGGAGGTTGGTTGGAGGGAACAGGTAAATCCTGGACCATCTGTTCCAGTCTATGGACATCGCATCCGTTGCTTCCGCTAGTGGATCCTCGTATGGGGCTACGTACCGGGGTAGTTTCTTATTGTCGCTCGTTGCGAAGAGGTCTATCTGCAGTCCTGGGACTTTGCGTAAGATGAAGGAGAATGATCTTCCATCTAGGGACCATTCTGACTCTATCGGGGTGAGCCTGGATAGAGCGTCCGCCGTCACATTGCGGAACCCTTGAAGGTGAACTGCTGATAAGTGCCATCTCTTCTTCTCCGCCAGGCGGAAGATGGCCAATATCACTTGGTTGATTTGAGGCGATCTCGAGCCTTGTCGATTCAGGCATCTCATTACTACCTCGCTGTCTAGTACCAGTCGTATGTGGGTTGAGCAGCGAAGTCTCAGTTTTTTCAGTGAGAGAAAAACTGCCATGGCTTCCAGAATGTTGATGTGGAAGGTCTTGAAGAGGGAGGACCAGCTTCCTTGGACTTTCCGGTGGTGAGAGTGGCCTCCCCACCCTTCCTTTGAGGCATCCATGTGAACAGTGACTGAAGGTGGAGGCGGTTAAAGAGGTACCTTCTTCTTTAGGTACTTGGCCTCTGACCATGGCTTGAGGAGTGATCGCAGACGAGTTGGTATCGGTCTTTTCAGATCTCTTCGAGCGTTTGATGCGTATTTTCTCCAGACTCCTGATGCATCTTTTAATTGTGCTCTCAACACTGGGTCTGTCACTGAGGCAAACTGGAGAGACCCCAACACTCTCTCCTGTTGCCTTCTTGTTATCCTGTAGGATTGAAGGAGTCTCTTGACAGATCCCGCTATCTCTTTCCTCTTCTTTGATGGAATGGAGAGGCAGTGTGACTTTAAGTTCCAGTGGACATCCAGCCATTGGAACTTTTGAGCTGGAGATAGTCGAGACTTTTCCAAGTTGATCTTGAATCCTAGGTGTTCCAGGAACTGGATCACTTCCTCGGAGGCTTGCGTGCATTCTTCTTCGGATGCTGTCCATACCAGCCACTCGTCCAGGTAAGCAATCACCTGAACTCCCTTTAGGCGTAGTTGACGAATGACTGCATTCGCAAGCTTTGTGAATACCCTTGAGGCTATGTTTAGTTCGAAGGGCATGGCTCTGAAGACGTATTGTCTCTTTTGGAGCTTGAATCCTAGGTAGGAGGAAACTTGTCGATTGATCGGAACATGCCAATATGCGTCCGCCATGTCTATGGAGACTGTGTATGTCTATTTGGTCAGTAGGGTCCTTATGTGTTGAAGAGTCAGCATTCTGAACTTGTGGTTCACTATGAACTAGAGTGGTGATAAGTCCAGAATGACTCTAAGCTTTTCCGAATCCTTCTTCGGAACACAAAACAGCCTTCCTTGGAATTTGATGGACTTTGCCCTCCTTACAACTCTCTTGTCTAAGAATTCTTGAACATATTCTTCCAGAATGGGGGTTGAGTGTTGGAAGAACTGAGGGAAAATTGGTGGAGTTGCTTTCCAACTCCACCCCAGTGCGTTCTTGATTAGGCTGTGGGCACAGGGATCGAAGGTCCAGCGATCCCGGAAGAGAAGTCTCCCTCCTACCGGAAGCATCTCACTTGGAGTGCTGGTTGGAGGACTTGCCTCCTTGGCCACGTCTACCTTTGTTGCCCCTGCCTCTGGAGGGGCGTCTAGAGGAACCTTGAAAGGAACCTCGAGACTTCGGCAGAAAGGTTGTGGATTGCCTTTCAAAGGCTAGGGTAAAGACAGTTGGGGCACCAGCTGGAACGTGGTAGGTGGTTGTGCCACCGTCTGGGGCACCGTGGCCACGGGAAGCTGTTGTTGTTGTCATGGAGGGCGAGAGGGCACTCTAGGTCGTTTGGTCTTCCGTTTGGGTTGGGGACCCTCCTCACTGGAAGATTTTCTCTTGGATGACAAGCCCCACTTGTGGAGGAGATTCCTATTCTCCATAGCGGCTTTGTCAACGACTTCTTTGACCACTTCGCTTGGGAAGAGGTCTTTTCCCCAGATATTGGAAGCAATCAGCTTCCTTGGTTCGTGCCTCACCACAGCCGAGGCGAACACAAACTCTCTGCAAGCCCGTCTGGCTTTAATGAAGTTGTACAGGTCCTTGGTGACCGTTGCCAAATGTGCTTTGGAGAAGACCATGTACATATCTGGGGTGTCGGGGATGCTTGCCATCGTCTCTAATCCAGTCTGCAAGGACATAGAAGCGGCAAGTCTCTCCTTTGTCCCTGCGCAGGTGGAAGTCCGACAACTTCGTAAGGTCTTCTCCGAACTGACGTCCGGCAATGTCAGCCTCCAGCTTCCCGACTGAGAAGGTGTTATAAACGTCCTTCCAGTCTGCATCGTCAGATGGTAGGGGGAGGGAAAAGGGTCTACACTCTTCGAGTGTAGGGCAAGGTTTCCCTGCCTCAACTGCCTTTAAGGCTGCCTTGAACCCTTTCTCCATAAAGGGGAATGCACGGGAAGCAGCAGCGATGAAGGATGGGTGCTTCTTACTGAGAGCCGGTACCTTGGAACTAGTGAAGGCCCTCTCCTTCAAAATCTTAGTGAACAAGGCTTGGGCCTTGGGGAGGTCCAGTATGATGACCTCTTTCGGCTCCATTTCCTCCTTTGAGGGGGGTTCCGTCCTTAAGCGGACGTAACAATCCGGATAGGCCCCTTTGCTGGGCCAAAACTCGACATCCTCTACTGGGACTGTGCCCAGTTTTTCGGAGAGGTAGATCTTCCCTCCTGACATAGGCATGTGTTCAGCATACCTCAAGGATTGATGTCTGAAAAAGAGGGAAGTTCCTTAACGTTTAGCTTCTTAGGGGGCTAAATGGGAAGACACGAGTTGGGGCA
>NC_090733.1:60978958-60981458 GCF_036898095.1 Palaemon carinicauda
CTGCAAGAATCCTAGGAGACATGTCTTTCCAATGATAGTGTATCCCATGGCAGTTTCAGGGGGGCTACCCGAGCCATTTCTGGTAAGGGAATAGGGGAAGGAAGAACAAGGGGGCTCAGGAAGGAACCTGTCTCTTGGACCCGCTACCCGCAGTTACCACTGGGGCTACACCCTTAAACCATTTGGAGCGCGGAAATGACGGGAACGCGCGAGAACCCGCCCAGGGACTTCTCGAGTAGTCCTTCAAGCAGTGAGCCGTAAAGGTCGACTGGTTAGACCTAGTACCTGCCCTCAGCCTTTGGCCCACTGCCATGCTCTACTCAAATGCCAAAGAAGCATTTAGACTCCTAATGTTGTGGGGTCTGGGCTTTCCTGGAAAGGGGACCCCTGCACTACTGTAGGGCCTGACGATCACTTGCCTTATCCAGAAGAAGAAAGTGTTTTTGGAGACTGGCTCCTTCACAGTCCCGAGGAAAATGAACAGACTCTTGATCTCGGGATGAAGTCTAGCTGTCCTTTCTAATAACTGCCATACTGCAAGTCCCTCGGGTTGTCAGAGCGAGGAATAGCTGGCACTGGGAACAATTCTATTTGGGGTCCCAAACAACTGGATTCTAAGTCTTGGCTACGAAGGAGGGTAAGAATCTGAAAGTAGTATCTCGCCAGCCCTTCGAGTGTGAGATCTCGTACGACAGGCCAGGAATCTCACCTACTCTTTGCTGATGCCAGAGCTAAACGAAAGACTGCCTTGAGGGTGCACTCTTTGTCTAGAATGTCTTTTAGAGGATCGAAGGGAGGTACCAAAATCAAATTCAAGTACCCTAGCCACATCCCCCTGGGGCACTCTAACGGCTTGGGGGAAAAAGGACTGCTCGAAGCTTTTGAAGAACGTCGAGATCTACCTGGAGGCACCCAGGTCTATGTCCTTCAGGAGAAAGACTTGGGATGGACATGCCCACTCCGTCCCTGAGAGAGACCAGGAAGTCTGCTATCTCGTTAATGGAGGCCCCTAAAGGCCTGATTTTCTTTGAGGAGCACCCCTTAGAAAAGGTACCCTGTCATCCTTGATGCTGTCCTCGACGGAAATCCTTCCTTTTTCAGGAGACGCTCGATAACCTCCACGCGTGAAGGAGGGACCAAGGGTTTTCGTGGAGCCCCTGGAAGTGAGGCTGCCGGAGGTCTGGTCTGTCTGGAAGTGTCCCAGGTGTAAGGCATGCCAGTTCCTTTAGATCCGCGAACCACTCCCTCTCTAGCCACCAGGGCGCTACCAAAGTCACCCACAGGTCGGCCGTCCATCTCATTGGAAGGTGTCCTCGAACGTTGCTGCTGGATCTGGCACAGGAAAACAAAACGCGGGGAGCTGTGCGTTTAGTCTCGTGGCGAAGAGGTCGAACACCGGGGAGCCCCACTTCAGCGAGAGGGTTTTGACCACTTCTGGGTGTAGGGACCACTCGGGCCCTACCACTCGACCCTTCCAGTTGAGGCCGTCAGCCAGGACGTTCCTCTTCCCCGGAGAGAACCTGGCTGAAAAATGAATTTGTTCCATTTCAGCCCATTCTAGGAACTCCATCGTGAGATTGCACCGTTCCTTCGACTTCAGTGCTCCTTGCTCTTTCACATAGACCACCACCGTGGCGTTGTCGCACCCCGGATCCACGGAGCTTCCCCGGGGTAGATGGACGATCTCTAGACCCGCTCTTTGTATAATCCTCATGTCCAGCACGTATATGTGCAGGTTCGTCCCCTCGACTTCCCTTTTACCTTTTGCCATTTTGTCGAGAAGATGAGCACCCCAGCTCTCCTTGGATATGTCGGTGAACAGGAGCATCTCCGGAGGGTAGGCAGAAAAGGGCATTCCCTTGAGGGTGTTCGTTCCGATTGCTACCACCCCAGGACATCCTTCGTCTCTGGGGACACCAGGACTATCTAGTGCGGGGAGTCCTATCAATCTTCGCCAGACCTTGGCTCTCCTGGGTTGGCCCGACAGGAAGGGCCAGAGTATCTGTTTCAGGGTGTCCAGTTTCTCGGCGGAGGGGAAGGACCTCACCATCCGGGAGTCTAGAACCAACCCTAGGTAGGTCATCCTGGTGGAGGAAATCAGCCGGGACTTCTCCAGGTTGATGATGATACTAAGACGTTGTAGAACTGCAGGAGCTTCTCGTCTTGCTCCCTCAGTACTTCCTCTGGGACTGAAAGCAACAACTAGTCACCTAAGTACCGAATCTGGCGGACGTCCTGTTCGTACGCCCAGCCTGAAACTGTTGAGAAGACCTTTGTGAAGCCCTGAGGACTGTCGATAGTCTGAAGCATAGGGTTTTGAACTGCCATGTTTTGGTACTCCATTTTTCCCTTAAGAACCTCCTGTTGGAGGGATGAACAGGGACCTGGAAGCAGATGGCTTCGAGGCCTATGGACCTCAGCAGCCCTCCTCCTTCCAGGTCGCTAGGACCGACTTCGGAGTGTCCATCTTGAAGCCGGTGTTGTACACGAATTGTTGAGG
>NC_090733.1:61003958-61008958 GCF_036898095.1 Palaemon carinicauda
TAAAACTAATATTTCAGCTTCGCCTCAATCCATTTCTCCGATACCAGGACCTTCCTCAGCCCCTGACGTCCCAATGCTTTCACGCACCCCTTCCCGCCCTAAAGGACAGAAAGGTAAGTCCACTAAATCTAAGGCTTCCGCTGTAGGTAGCTCCTCGGACAGCCAACTAACCTTAAAATCCATACAGGACATGGTGGAGACGAAGCTGCAACGACACTCCGGGGTCATAGCAGAGCTGAAAGACATGGTGGCTAGCCTCATAAGAGACAAGTCTCACCCTTCGATAAAAATAACCCTTGGAGGTGCGCATTGCATGCCCCTTATTTGGATGGCACGCTTGCACTTGAAGGGTTAGGGACCCGCTCTCTCGAGCATCTGGAGTTCTTTCCTCCAGGTCTCCAGTTCCCCTTCAATGGCTTTGTTCGCTTACGTGAACATGCCTTAGTGCGGATGGACAAGGTCCCGAAGGAGACGGTTATCTTCCCAAAGGAGCAGGCCCAAGCTGTCTGGGCCCGTACTCTGGCGGAATGGGGTTGCCGTAATTCCAAACAAACCCCCCACAAAGGAGCGTATACCATCTTTATCACTCCTCCGTCCATCCCTTCCCCGCTTACTGACAAAATCGCGGAATTAACTATTCAGTCAGTTAAGGATGTCATTCCCATGCCGTCCCTTAAGGAAACAGATCCCACCTCTCTCCTCGTCCCTGGCACCTCGGCGCTCTGGAACGAGGCTTCCTCTACGTTCACGGTGGGTAAGTTAGACCCAGACTGCGCTTCCTCTCTCTTCTCAGAGAGACTCCCTAAGATAACGGACCACTTATTGAAAGTGGAATTCGAATCGAGAAACCGGCTGGCAAGAACTCTTAACTCCGTAGTTTCCTCAGAGCTCATTGCCTCCTTATATAGTGATGAACCTCTCTTCCGGGTGCAGGCGAAGAACCTCCTGCAGTCGTTCAAGTCGGACCTACATGACTTCTGGACGGCGAGAACTAATTGTCGGAAGCATGTTCTCGCTGAAGCCTCTATTCGGCATGAGCCCAACAGGCTCATTACCTTTTCCTGTTGGGGTAAAACCCTATTCCCTCAGGAAGAAGTTGATAAGGTTCTCCAAGACGCAGCAAGGGCTAATCAGAAACTTCAGGTTAGGTGGGGCCTTTCGAATAAAGGTAAGTTTGAGAACTTGCCCCGTCAACCCTTCTCAAAGAAAAGGAGGTCGTATGTTCCTTATAAAACAGGTAGAGGTCACCTTCATCATTCCACGAGCCCTAATTCTTCAACTCCTTCTACGTCTAAAGCCCCTCCTCAACAGATTGTCTTCCTCCCGGCTCCTCAAAGTTCCCAACCAACTGCAGCTACTTCTTGGATGACCTCCCCCGCCTTCAATCAGGCGTACGAGACCTCGGGTTCCTTTCGAGGATACCCTCGAGGCGGCGCCAGGGGAAGAGGACAGTTCCGCCAACGAGGTGGACCTAAAGCTAAGGGTTCCCGAGGGGGTCGTGGGGCTAAGTTCAGCCCCACGCAATGAAACAACTCCGGTAGGGGGGAGACTGTTCCAGTTTCGGGACCAATGGACCTTCAGTCCTTGGGCCAACAGTATAGTATCAAAAGGCCTGGGCTGGAAATGGGCACTAGGTTCGCCACCTCCCATAGTGTCCTTCTTCCAGAAGCCCACTCCCATCCTCAAGGAATTTACCAAGGACCTCCTGAAGAAGAAAGCGATGAAGAGGGTACGGTCCCTGAAGTTTCAAGGCCGTCTGTTCACGGTGCCCAAAAAGAATTCATCGGCGTTAAGAGTGGTCCTGGACCTGTCCAAACTGAATTCTTACATTCTTTTTGACAGGTTCCGCATGCTGACTATCTCTCAGGTACGGACCTTACTTCCCTGTGGGGCCGTCACCACCTCTATCGATCTTACAGGCGCCTATTATCACGTCCCAGTAGCAAGAAACTTCTCTCCTTACCTCGGCTTCCGCCTGGGCAGGAAATCTTACGCGTTCAAAGTGATGCCGTTCAGTCTCAATATCGCTCCCAGGATATTCACAAAACTAGGGGAGATGATTCTAGAACAGCTCAGGAGCCAGGGGATCATGGTGATCGCTTATTTGGACGACTGGCTCATCTGGGCACGGACGATTCAGGACTGCAACATGGCTACAACCAAAGTGGTTCGGTTTCTGCACAAGGTGGGTTTCCAAGTCAACTTACAGAAATCCCGCCTTCAACCAGCAAGCAAATTCGAATGATTAGGCATCCGATGGGACCTCAAAAGTCACGAACTGTCTCTTCCTCCCAAAAAGGTCAAAGAGATAGCTTCGAAGACAAGACACTTTCTCAAGAACGAACATATTTCAAGAAGGGCCTTAGAAAGAGTGCTAGGCCTCCTCCAATTCGCTTCAGTGACAGACCTCTTATTGAAGGCCAAACTCAAAGACATCAACCGAGTTTGGAGAAAGAGAGCTACAACCCGATTACGGGACAAAATATCGAAGATCCCCTCAGTCTTAGTTCATCGCCTCCGACCATGGTCGAAACAGGAGAACCTCTCCAAATTGGTTCCTCTGCAATTCCCTCCCCCACGTGTGACAATTCACACAGACGCGTCTCGCAGTGGTTGGGGGGGCTATTATCGACACCAGATGTTTCAGGCCTCTTGGTCCCCTGAGATCCAACAGTTCCACATTAACGTCTTGGAGGCCATGGCAGTGTTACTGACCTTTAACCGGATATCCCCTTCACGCTCCACCCACATCAGGATAGTCTCCGACAGCACGACGGTAGTTCACTGCATCAACAGAGGCAGATCGAAATCACCCAATCTCAATCAAGTCCTGGTCACCATCTTTACCTTGGCAAACAAAAAGAACTGATTCCTGTCAGCTACTCACCTCGCAGGAGTCCAGAACGTGATAGCGGACTCACTATCCAGGACAAAACCACTAGAATCGGAATGGTCCCTGGAAGAAAATTCCTTCCGGTGGATTTCGAGACTGGTTCCAGGTCTCCAGGTAGACTTGTTCGAGACACAACTCGACCACAAACTTCCCTGTTACGTGGCCCCGAACCTGGACCCTCAGGCTTGCACTATGGACGCACTAACTAACCCTGGATTGGAACCGTTGGAAGAGGATTTACCTGTTCCCTCCGGTGAATCTTCGGAAAGGTGGCTTTGGTAGCACCTCAGTGGCCAAAAAGCAGCTGGTTTCCTCTCCCCCTAGAGTTGAAACTTCGCCCGTTCCGGATCCCATTCCCCAAGCTGACCCAAGTGGTCCAAACACGGACTGTGTCAGATTCCTCAAGGATAGTGCAAACCCTAACTTTGTGTATTTCATGAAATTTGCAGCCCATAAGGATGCAGCTATTGACCCGGAAAATGTCCTCTTTATTGAATCAGACAAGAGAGAGACTACGATTAGACAGTATGATTCGGCAGTTAAGAAGCTAGCGGAATTTCTTAAAAATTCAAATGAATCTCGAATGACCCCGAACCTGGCCATTTCGTTCTTTAGGTCCCTTTTTGACAAGGGCCTCGCAGCTAGCACTATAACCACAATTAAATCAGCTTTGAAAAAGATCTTCTACGCGGGGTTCAATATTGACCTCGCAGATTCTTATTTCTCATACATTCCAAAAGCCTGTGCTAGGCTCCGACCTTCTGTTCGTCCACAAAAGATCTCGTGGTTTCTGAACGACGTCCTCAAGCTCGTGTCTGACACTGATAACGAATCCTCCTCTTACATATCGCTCCTTAGGAAGACCTTATTTCTTATGGCCATGGCCTCAGGTGCTAGAATTTCAGAATTGGCAGCTCTCTCCCGTAATCCGGAAAACCTAGATTTCCTTCCGTCAGGAGAGGTTCTTCTCTCCCCAGATAGAGCTTTTCTAGCCAAAAATGAGGACCCACAAAATGGCTGGTCCCCTTGGAAAATTATTCCTCTTCCCCAAGATGCTTCTTTGTGTCCGGTCGCTACACTACGAGCCTTTTTAGCGAGGACTGCGTCACGCTCATCTGGACCCTTGTTTGTCAGGGAACAAGGGGGTACTATTTCCATCCAAGGCATCAGACAGCAAATCCTTTATTTTATCAAGCAGGCTAACCCGGATTCTTTTCCACATGCACATGATATCCGGGCAATAGCCACCTCCATCAATTATTTTCAGAATATGGATTTTGATAACCTTAAGAAATACACGGGTTGGAAATCCCCGATGGTTTTCAAACGCCACTATTTGAAGAACTTGCAAGCCCTTAAGTTCCCTACTGTTGCAGCTGGGAGTGTCGTCTCCCCCGATTAATTTCTTCTTTTCTCCTTTTTCGTCCTCCTCTCAACCTTCTCCCTCCCCCCTGCCACTCTCACCACGTTGCCTCTCACCTTGGTCGGTGTTTTTTGCCTCATTGATGTGTCATGTCGGTGGATTAGCCCACTTTTATTTTATGTCAGGTTGACTTATTCATGCTGGTAGCTCTTAAATTTTGGATTGTATATAATTATTGGTATCCTAGGGTATGGTACAGTTTGTCATGTCTTTGTACCCATGTTAATATGTTTTGCATTCTACCAATTTTGATTCCATTGCTAACTTTGATTTTGATTGTCTTATTTTGATATTCTGGAGTTATATACATTCCTGTGCCTACGTGGCGATGTTAGTTTTCAGAATTCTTATTTTGTCTGGGGAAATTAATTAATTATTATACTTTACCTCCAGTTTCCGATAATTTTACTTACCTTAATTTTGATGAGTTTTGATGTTTATGTCTGTCACTTTACGTGCCTTAATATAGTAATCCCCAGCTATACTTACGTTTTTTATTTAACCTGTTGCTTGTGGGCTTGGAAGGCATTCTCTGGTACATTTTCACCGGGCATCACAGGTCGACCCAGAAAAGGGATTTTGACGAAGGAAAAATCTATTTCTGGGGAGATACCTGTGACGCCCGGTGAAACCCTTCCCTGTTTCTTCCCCGACCCTTTCCTTTCCAAGCCTTTTTCTTATAGA
>NC_090733.1:61013958-61134312 GCF_036898095.1 Palaemon carinicauda
CCTGACAACACTGAGATTACCAAACAATTCCTCTTTACCCAAGGGGTTAACTACTGCACTGTAATTGTTCAGTGGCTACTTTCCTCTTGGTAAGGGTAGAAGAGACTCTTTAGCTATGGTAAGCAGCTCTTCTAGGAGACGGACACTCTAAAATCAAACCATTGTTCTCTAGTCTTGGGTAGTGCCATAGCCTTTGTACCATGGTCTTCCATTGTCTTGAGTTAGAGTTCTCTTGCTTGAGGGTACACTCGAGCACACTATACTATCTAATTTCGCTTCCTCTTGTTTTGTTAAAGTTTTTATAGTTAATATAGGAAGTAATTATTTTAGTGTTATTGCTGTTCTTCAAATATTTAATTTTTCCTTCTTTCCCTTCCTTACTGGGCTATTTTATCTGTTGGGGCCCCTGGGCTTAAAGCATCCCGCTTTTCCGATTCGGGTTGTAGCTTAGCAAATAATAATAATAATAATAATAATAATAATAATAATAATAATAATAATAATAATAATAATCACTTTTCTGATTCAAGAGGAAATGGTATTCCTTGTGACCCTCCTCTTGACCTTCCCCATGCTAACAAAAAGCGCTTTTACACAGGGGCGAGCTGCTAACGTTCATTTAAGTAACACCTCAGACTCTCACTAGACAAAGTAATAGTTGGCCTGGATCTTTGGTAACAGAATGAAGGCTCTCTATCCGGAATATGACAAACCTAGAGTCCAGCACACCCAGATTCTGAGTCTTAGCAATGAACTCAGAGACGTAGCTGTGGATTAATTCTCCCAATCTCCTAGAGTGGGAGATGTCAGAAGATAGACCATGCAGTTCACGGACTCTCTTGGCCGAGGCCAAAGCGAGAAGGAACACCGTCTTCCATGTGAGGTGACGATCTGAAGCCTGGCGTAACGATTCATGAGGGGGGCCCTTCAGAGACTGAACAACCTAAACCATGGTCCAAGGAGGAGGTCTGAGTTCCAACTAGGGACAAGTAAGCTCGTAACTACGTATGAGTAGAGAAAGTTCCAACGAAGAGGATATACCTACTCCTTTCAGTTTAAAGGCTGGACTCAAGGCTGAGCGGTAGCCTTCGACTAATGAAACCGAGAGAAGCCTTTTTTCCTGAAGGTGTACAAAGAACTCCGCTGTACTGTAGTTGGAACAAAGGCATCGAGGGGAGAGATACCCCTTCCACGACACCAATAACAGAAAAATTACCACTTTGCTTAGTAGACTACCTCTGAGGATCATCTGAGCTGTCCAGCCATTCATTTTGTAAGAACGGTGCCTAGATTCTTTCATGGCCAACGGAACTGTGCTCTATATTTCTTTTATATAATTAAATTCTCCTTGGTACGGCATCTGCCCAATTGAGTTAAAGATCTTCTTGTGGCAGGGCAATTAGTTCTGAAGACCACCACAGGATTGGTCGTCATTTCAATAACCCTTGTGTTTTGGGAATTGAATTGACTCCTGCTGTATGAAGAGTTCCATTTATTAAGTCTATGGCATCATCAACACCTTCAAACTATTCTGCATTCTATTCAATTACCCTTAGCTCACACAATCTATCCTAGTCTGCCATGTCAAGATTCCATTGTGGCAATCTTTGTAATGGTGGACCATTGTTGGTGTTTATAATAATTGGTGCATGATCACTAGTATGCCAATCATCTGATGTCCTCCAATCAAAATCAAGAAGGCAATTATAGATTGCGATACATAAGTCAATGCATGACAAGGTACCTATCTGGACATAAAAGCGTGGGCTCTCCTGTATTAAGGAGTCCGACATCCTCATTTCCACAATTGATGATATAATATTGCCTCTCGTGTTGGCTAAAACATCGCACAACAAAGGATGTCTACCTTTCAAATCTCCAAGTAAAAGAAAAGTTTAAGGGAGTTGTTGAGTCACCTCTAAAAAATTATCATACAATATGTTATCATTTGGAGGCAAGTAGAAGGAGCAAATTGTATATTTCTCCCTATATCAATCTGTACAACCACTGCCTGCAGAGGTATACGTATAGACAAAGATATTTGGGGAACATCTAGACGAACATATATGAGACCTCAGCCATGGCTCCCTACTCAGTGGTCATATGGTGTCCTATGACTAATATATTCGCGAGGACAAGGAATATCATGATCAAGTTTGCTCTGCAGGACACATATAATATGGGGGGAGTGCTCAGGAATGAGGAGCTTAAGCTCTTCATATTTAGCCCTTAAATCTTGACAATTCCATTGCAAAATGGAGGAAAAAACTATGGTTCATTTTTGGACTTCCCATTACCATATTTGATCTAACAAAATTTCCCGATGGTTTTATTAGAGAGGGTCTTGATAGATTGAGTTTTGCATTTGTGATTTTATTTTTGGCCTTTTGATCTAATCATAGTGGGGGACGGTGGACCTCAACTTGAATTTCCGATTTATTTATACTGTCTCCCGGTTCATCAGAAAAATCAACAGACAAACGTTCATATTTATTTGACGTCATATCTTTAATGTTTCTTATGGAAGGGAGCGAGAGGGATGGAGGTCTCTCTCTTTTCCAATTAATTGGTGGGAAACTACCAGGTTTCTACACCTTCCCTACTACAGGTGCACCTGGTAACTTGGTTTCAAGTGGAACCTACATCGAATCAGGTAAGGACATGGCCTGAGAGACGTTAGTACTTTTGTTAGTTGTACAGAGATGGGCAATGTCCTAGTGTTTATACAATGTGGCAAAGCCTCAAAAGGAAAAATGCTTACCTTGAAATGAAGTACTGTACTTTATTATTAGAAGTTGAATTTCTTTTCTTAGAACTACTGGCAGTACTAAGTGGGTTTGATATCTCCTGTGGTAAATTCCCTTTAGATTTCAATGCCTTTGCATAGCTGTTTTGTTTATTCAATAGTCTTTTGGCATGTCCTATACTTATATGTTCCACACTAGATTTGTTGGGGGCAGCTTCTTCCAACTTACATAGCTCGTAGTTCCTATTGGTGGATTTATGATTTGAGTTGCAGTTCAAACACTTAGCCTTAAGTATACACTTTCCATGGTAAGGTTTGGAGCAAATGCTACAATTTTCTTCATTTTTACAAACTTTAGAAGGGTGTCCGAATTTAAAACACTTGAAACACTGTAGTGGCTTCTGTTTGAAAGGTCGAACTCTAATCCTTTTATTCTCAATAACAATATAGAAAGGTATATCAGCATCCTGGAAAGTAAGGATAATCAAACAATATTCCAGGAACTTTAACACCCTCCTTACTGTTAATGGACACATGGCTAGTATCTCCTCTTCTGTAAATTCATACAGGTCTTTATTGAAAACTACTCCCCTTCCATAACTAAAATTTAGGTGGGGTTTGACATTAATTTAACATTGTCACTACTCGTTTTTAGGTTAGATAATATGACAGACCGTGTGGATGATTTGGCATGGATGAGGAAATTATCTTTTCCAAAGTAAAATATATCACCTGCAGCAATGGTTTCTACTTTTTTTCTGTAAAAATTTACAAATTTTAAAAAAATTCCCTATACTCACTTTAGGCTCCCCAACAAGCCACATTGGTAGTTTGGCTTTCTTTGGGAGGGTTTGCCTACATCAACATCTTTTTCACAACAGTCGCCAGGCCTGTATACGTCCAAGTGTGGTGGTACCTCATCACACAAAGCACCGTTAATATTTATATACTGTAATTAAATTTAACATGCATAATGTTAATTATGGCATTAAATGCTTCACCATGACTATTATAAGATAGCACTGAATCCCATTTATCCCCTTGAAGTTTCATTCTTATCTCCAATATCTTTCCTTAACTTTTAAATACTCTATATAGCTCATCGTAATTAGTATCTATTGAGATTTGGATAATATGAAGAATTCACATTTTTCAGAAGGGAGAGCAGCACAATTTCTGGGGACAATGACTCACCAGAAGGTAAAGTTGTCCAACCCCTGGAGACAGACCACATGGCAGCGCGCTCTGCTTCCGTCAATTATCCTTGTTCAAGTTGAAGGTCAGCATCGAGTGCTACCTGTTAGTTTCTGGGATCACCCCTTAGGGATCCCCCAACTAGAACACAAGAAGGAACCCAGTATCACTCAATCATACGCTTGAGCAAGAGGAACGAAGGAGAAGCAGAAGAGTGTTGCAGAGACTGTATCACTCTTAACAGGCCCCCGTCCTCGCAAGGGAAAGGTCATAACCTGTGAGCTGATCAGGAGCTGCCACAAGTGCAAGACTGTGCCGGTGCAGGTACAGCAGGTTCCACAGGAACGAAAGGCTCTGATCTTCTACGTCAGCTGATTCAGCCGAATGAAGAAGAACACCATTGTTATCTGAGGAAAAAAATAAAAATTATGAAAGAAAAACCTTGGGAGGATCACCTAACCCGCGGAAAGGGAAAAGTATCCCCGAGAGAACAGAAACATAATAATTGCGCACTTCCTTTGCCGGCAATCATCGTCGTGAAAAGGAGAGCAGCAGCGTAAGAACCGTATGAAAAAATTAAAAATAATCATTCTGCTGCCATAATTGTCAGCGAGGGAGAGCAAAACCAAAGTCAAGCTCCGGGACTCAGAGACAGAGCATCAACACAATGACGACTACACTGCGGAGGAGGACGAGATCTCGGGAGGCCATCAGCCTACGGATTGTATGGCGGGGGAAGGAGACCATAAGAGAAGGGTCTCCACCCTTGAGAACCTGCTGCACTATGCTGTCACACAAACAGCAATATTCACTGTATAGAAAAGCTTCAATATATATACTATATAAAAACATTACAAGAGTGTTTTCATACATTTAAAACGAAAGCATAAGTTTAAGAAAAACAGATTTAACTACAAAACAATCAAATGGCGAGTCAGGTTTAAGCTGGCAAAGAGCGGTAACATCCACTCTCTACCGAGCCAAGAAGCAAAGTGGGTGCTCAGCCCAGGTGTGTGAGTGAGCGGGGTGGCCAGCTACGGCCGATTCCTCCCGCTAACTAGTGGTTGGGGTAGTTATCCCGCACTAAAAATCTTATTGCTCGTCTTTCAACTTCGCCGAAAGTATTATCCCCAACAAATAGTGAAGGGTTTGTATTGAGTGATGGCACAAACATATTTTTCCATAGGAAAATCAATGGGGGCATTAGCACTCTATACAATAGTTATTTAAATTACATTATTTTCCCCCGACACAAGACAAGAAATTCACTTGGACAATCAATATAACAATTGGCAACAAATCCAGAAGACGACATCTTAAGTCTCCATCTTACGAGGGTGATTTTTGCCAATTTTTTTTTCTTTGCTAAAAGTCTTCCTTTTGCCTATCAGAAGGCCGTGATATGTGTAGAATTCATCTCCAGCCTCTATAATGCCCCCCATGGACATCAACGCCCCCCTTATGTTAATAGTAAAAATAAGAAATATCATTAGTAATTGTCTAATTTTTATAGTTTACCCCTTAAAAACTATTCAAAGTCGTTTTCTCATATCAGTGACATCAAAGAAAATGGGCTCAGGGTGACTATGATTTTATATCCAATATTTCTGTCATCAGACAAAAATCGTAATTTCTCGTTTTTTCTTTTTCGGGAGAGGGGTGTATTTCTTTGCTTGTCCTGCTCTTATGCCTTAAGTAATATAATATTTAGATGTTTTAGGCTATCAAGTGACATAATACCTACAAAAACACAGAAGGTTTTTTCCCTAAATCGAGACTTTAATTTTTGGTGAATATTTATTTCTAGGTTTCCCACCATCATCGGCTTGGCTTTCACTAAAGTTATTGCTCGTTTTTTTCTTGCTGCGTGCTTATTTACTGTTCGATTTTGATAAAACTTTGTGTGCTTGTTCCAAGGGATAAACAAACATAATAACAGAGCGAATTTCAATTCAAGACAGTAGTTTCTCACTGGTCACCAAATAACATTAGGTCGCTAGCTCCGATTTTCACATTTTTATTCATAAAATCCTTAATTTTCCCTGTAGGATGATAAAACTTACAGAGGATATGCCTTATTATAGTGCTAATAATGCCTGAAAATTTCATTAGCGTGTCTTGATTAGTGTATTTTTGGGAAATATATTTTACGATTGGCACCCATTCAAGGTGGAGCCTACCCTTAAGATGCCCTAACTCGCCTAACAATCTGGAGGAAGGAGTATGTCAACCCAATATGGCAAAGACTGAAAAAATAGAGCCTCTAGCACTTCACAGCTTTGCTTCTTGCCATTAACTTCTAATGCAGCTCATTACTTTATTTGAGGCAAGTGTCTATGGCAGGGAAAGAAAATGGGAATTTTTTTCAATTTTTTGAAGTAAATGTTGATGAACGAAGCTTTTAGAAAAGAAGCAATATGAACATCAAGGAAGATTCATAGAAATAGAACAAATTAACCATCATACTACAAATATCACAAATTCATTGGCCTAAATTATAGGTGTAAATACCAAGAATTTGAACAGTACTGTAATTCTATAATTTTGAGTAATGAGTAACAATACTCAACTACACATTCTAAATCACAAAAACTACGGAAAAATTAAACGCACCTGACAGATATAGTTCAGTCCAGTTTCATCCAAAAGAATCTTCTGGAGGATGAAGGTTGCTACCGTTTTACTCAGCTCTGATCCCGATTCCATGATTCGCAAGCACAGGGGTATTATTTCTGTTGTCAGCAAGAAGTTGATTACTTCTTGTTCATCAGTCTGAAATTAGGAGATGAAAGAAAATTACAAAAGTGAAAATGTTCTAAATAGAAAGCAGTGCTGGTTGACAAGACATATTTGATGGTAATTTGCATTTTTCCTAACAATACAAACCGACTAAAAATGGTAAAATACCGTCCTCCTCCGATGACACTATTTTCTTAATAGCAGTTAGTATGCCATACAGTTCAACAGTAAATATGGAAGCTGTTAGAGGAAGTGCACCTCTAAAATTATAACCATCACTATATAAAGTACTCCAAATCCAATTTCAGCATCAGATTTGGAGCCATCAGTATACAAAAAAGTTGTTAACCTATGTTCTGCAGCATGTTCCATGAAAATAGACCTGGCTTTCAAGTCAATCATATTCTTTTTAGCACCAATGAAATATTTACAAAAAGACATCTCAGGTAATTTTCACAGAAGGGTTGATGATATCTGAAATGGAAGCACCTTACTTCTAATTATATCAAGATTTTAATAATTGTTTCAGCCAAAAACCATACGGTTGAGGAGATTCTGGGAGCAATTCAAAATATCTACAATGCCTTACAAGGCTTGCAGTCTGAAAGGCTAAAGAATTTGGAAGGCTTTGCAACCTAATGAATGAATGATTTGAAGTTCTCTGGCATCTTAACATCGAAGGTCATTGACACTGATATCGTTTATTATAAATAAAGATTAAAAGAATATTCAATTAAGACCAGAAAAGTAATTATGTTAAAGAAATTAAATAGCATTATGAAGACCTGCTTCTGATATAAATTTAAAAATGCCACTAGCATTGTACGACACATCATCTCCAAGGATCTTGGCAAGGATGAACCTGCCATCTTCACCCTGAGCCTCAAACAGACATCTATTTCTTTCTGTGCTATAAGTGGGTCATTCAGTCAAGAAATGCCTCACTGTCATCGCAATAGGGTTGGTGTTGACCAGCCAGCCAAAACTCGTCTCCCATTTTTGCGGCATCCCATCATATCTCCAAGGAGATATGACAATTGCAATTGCTCTCATCATATTTTCGGTTAAACTATCCCAATGCTGTTGCTAATTGTTATAAATAGAATTCTTAATTGCTGGTAAAAAATCATTACAGAGAATGGGATACCTTCTTGGTAGCAACTCGGCTGCAGCACTCCTTGCCAGTGAATCTGTCTCTTCATTTCCAGACACACCTACATGTGCCGGAATCCAGCAAAATCGAACTGTTATACCTTCTAGGCCAATAATTAAAATCCACTCAAAAATCTTTAAAACTAAAGGGTTACTAGAATTAAGACCTTCTAAACCTTGAGGGACACTTCTTGAATCACTATACTGTAAATGGTAAAATTCCCCTCCTCTTTTAACGCTATTTTCTCAATAGCGGTTAATATGCCATATAATTCAGCAGTAAATGTGGAAGATATTGGAGGAAGTGCACCTCTACAGTTTAAAGAACTACTATGTACTCCAAATTCAATGCCAGCATCAGATTTGGAGCCATTGGTATATATAGAAGTTGATTACCTATGTTCTTTAACAAGTTCCATAAAGGCGACCTAGCTTCTAATTCAGTCATGTTTTTTTTTTCTTAACACCATTAAAATATTCACAAAAAGATATCTCTGATAATTTCCCCGGAGAGGTTGATGATATCTTAAATGGAAGTACCTTACACCCCTATATCAAGAATGCCTTAATGAAGTCACTGAGCTTCAGCACGGCATATCATTCCTGTGATGAAACTTGGTGACGGACAAGAGGATTCTCGAACTTGGGGAAATTGCTTCCCCAGTTCAAATCTCTCTCTCTCTCTCTCTCTCTCTCTCTCTCTCTCTCTCTCTCTCATCTTTTTCTTCATTTTAATATTACTTTGACCTTCTCCTAATTCTATAAACTTTCTTTTGTGATGCTGTCCCAACTCTATGAGTAAAATTTCCCATATGTATATGTGTAAATACAGTGGAACCTCTACATACGATCTTAATTCGTTCCGGGACCTGCTTCGTATGTTAAAACGACAGTATGTTGGAACGAATATTCCCATAAGAATACACTGTAATTTGTATCATTTGTTCTACAGCCCAAAAACCTAAGATAACTCCTTAATAATTACTACTCATAATTACACATAACAATAATACAATTGCATTATATAATAGAGATGTAAAAAAGAATAATTATAAAGAAATAAATAAAAAAAGGTGTTTTTATTGTCCCTTTACCTTAGTGACAGGCCAACGCAGGTGTAGGCTTTGCTGCTCAGGAGACGGACAGTCAGAGAGGAGGTAGAGATGGAGACTGCGATAACGTACCGTAACTTACTCTAACTTACACTACGTGAACTTTAGCCTAACTTGGCTTATCTATTTTTATTTAATTTTCATATTTTATATTTTCTTAAATTTTTTTCTTTCTGATTTTTAATTTTCATCACCTTCACTCACTTCAATCTTAGTTTTCTTTGCTTGGTTTGACTCTTTTAATGGCTGCCTTCTGCTTGATAATCGTCGAGATCGTAGACATATTCCGGCCATATGGTTTAGCCAGATCACTCACATGCATACCGCGCTCATTTTTTTCTATAATTTCTTGCTTCAATTCTAATGAAAGCATTGCCTTCTTCCTTTTCTCACCACTACTAATACCTGTACCAAAAAAAAGGTTCTTAGGACCCATGATTATACATAAAATAAAATATTAAATGTGAAAAAAGGAAGATAATAAGCACTGTTAAAAACAGACCAAATAGACTACAACCACACGATGCACACGAGAACAGAGAACTGATCGACGCGACGCTCACTGGCGTCTCTCCGATGTGCTGCCGTCTATCGGCGTAAACAAGAAACTACGACCGCGTACGGTCTACGTCGGATGTCGGATATTGGAGCAAGACGTCGGGTGTCGAGACGAGAATTCAATCAAATTTTACTTTGGATGTTGGAACAATCGTATGTTAAAGGCAATCCTATGTAGAGGTTCTACTGTATGTACATATAAATGAATTAATTTTTTTTTTCTTTTATGGTGTGGATGTTTCTATATCCGTTATTACTGCCTGCTTTGATGAATGGGAGGAGGTGTCACAGTTGGGAGGTATTTGTGCTCAAAGCTATACTGTATGTGAGAGCATTGGATGATCTCAGCCATCTTAAAGGGTTACTAGAATTAAAACCTTTTAAAGCTTGAAGGACACTATAAAAGGTAAAATTGCCCTCCTCATTTAACTCTATTTCTCAATAGCAGTTAGTATACCATATAATTCAGCAGGAATTATGGAAGTTATTGTAGGAAGTGCACCTCTACAGTTAAAAAAACTATCATATACTCCAAATCTAATGCCAGCATCAGATTTGGAGCCATCAGTTTATATATAAAAGTTGATTCCCTATGTTTTTCAACATGTTCCATAAAAAGAGACTTAGCTTCTAATTCAGTCACTTTTTTCTTAACACCAATAAAATATTTACAAAAAGACATCTCTGGCAATTTCCACTGAGGGGGTGATGATATCTTAAATGGAAGAACCTTACTTCTTATTATATCAAGCCTGTTTAATAATTCTTTCACCCAAAAGCCAGAAGAATCAGGAGATTTTGAGTGCAACTCAAAGTATGTTGAGTGCCTTACAAGGCTAGCAGTCCGAAAGGCTAAAGAATTAGGGAGTCTTTGCAATCTAAACCACTACAGAATAATAGAAGACATTCGGTAATGGTCTAGAGGTAACTCTCCAGCATCAACAAGGAAACTTGGGATAGGTGAGGTTCTAAACGCTTCTGTGGACAATCTAATACCAGCATGATGTATTGAATCTATCTTTAATTGGCTTGGGTGGCTGAGGAGTATATTTTACACCTATAACTAATTTCTGAAAAAAATAAGGCCTTGTATAATTTTAAAATAGTTTTACGATCTGCCCCCATAATGTATGGGAAAATACTTTTAAAAGATTCCAGAGCCTCAAGACATTTAGCTTTTAATGCCTTAGGTGAGGAACCCATGTAAACCTACAATCGAAAATCAATCTTAAAAATTTAGTTTCACCTGCACATGGGATCCATTGACCTTTAATGTACAATAGTAGTTTGGCTTGTTGAAAACTTAAAACTCATCCATATCAGCTCGAATAAATAATGCCTAGTTCCCAAACACTTGGATAACTAAATTCATGCCATATTCAGTTAATAATGCTTAAAATAAATAACTTTGCAAGTGCAAAATTAAACTCTTTCTGTAAAAGGAGAATTGTACGACTCTTCCTGTTGCAAAATTTAAAATTTTCTTTTCTTCAATGCTCCTATACTGGTGACCAGGAGCTGTTTCACACTTGCATGATACATTTGAGAAATGGTCAGCCAGGGCATTGCTTACTTTGGTTGCTCCAGTCACATACTGACCATTCACCTTCAACACTGGTGGTAGATTTTGGGTGAATTTGCCTACTATCTTTTTTACTTTCCTACACACAGGATGGTGGTGTTCTACAGTTAATGGAGGAAACAAAAGATACCCACGAATGGCGCCTGGCTTCTTCCATGGCACAATGGAACAGTGCTCTATATTTCTTGTATATAATCAAATTATCCTCAGTGCGGTGTCTGCGCAGTCGAGTTAAAAACCTTCTTGTGGCTCTGTGCAGGGCATTTAGTTCTGAAGACCACCACAGGACTGGTCGTCGTTTCAATAACCCTGTTATTTTGGGAATTGAATCAACTCCTGCTGTATGAGGGGTTCTATTCAGTAAGTCTATAGCATCATCAGTATTTCTAAACTGTTCTGCATTTCCTTCAATTTTGCTTAGCTCACAAAATCTAGCCCGGTCTGCTGCGGCAAGATTCCATCGTGGAGATCTTTGTGAAGGTGGACCATTGTTGGTGTTTATAATGATTGGTGCATCATCACTAGTATGCCAATCATCTAATGTCCTCCCATCAAAATCAAGAAAGCAGTTAGAGCTTGCAATTGAAAGGTCAATACATGACAAAGTACCTATCTGAACATGGAAGTGTGTGGGCTCTCCTGTATTAAGGAGTCCAACATCCTCATTTTCCACAATTGATGATATAATATTGCAAACTGGTGTTTGCTAAAACATCACCTTACAAAGGATGTCTACCTTTCAAATCTCCATTAAAAAAAAAAAGGTTGAGGGAACTGTTGAATCACTTCTACTAAATCATCATAAATGTTCTCATTTGAAGGCAAGTACAGCGAGCAGATGTTATATTTTCTTCCTATATCAATCTGTATAACCACGGCCTGCAGAGGTGTACGAATAGGTGAAGGTATTTGGGAACATCTCAATGAACGTATATGAGACTTCCTCCATGGCTCCAAACTCAGTGATCATATGGTGTCCTATAGCTAATATATTCGCAAGGACATGGGGTATTAGCATTAAGCTTGCTCTCCTGTAGACATACAATTATGGGGGAATGCTCGTGAATTAAGAGCTTAAGTTCTTCATATTTGGCCTTTAAACCTTGTCCATTGCAAAATGAAGAAAACAAAACAATGGTTTATGTTTTGGAAGAACCTTCAGATGAAGTCTTCCCATTAGCAATTTTTGATCTAACACAATTTCCCAGTGGATTTATTAGAGAGGGTCTTGATAAATTGGGTTTTGTTTGTGATTTTCTTGTCATCCTTTTGATCTAATTGTTGAGGGGGATGGTGGACCTCAACTTGAATTTCTGATATACAGTATTTAAATTGTCTTCTGTTTGATCAGAAACATCAACAGAAAAAACATCATATTTAATTGATGTCATAACTGTAATATTTCTTATGGAATGGGATGAGAGAGACAGATATCTCTCTCTTTTCAGAAGTATAAGTGGTGAGCTACCAGATTTTTGCACCTTCCCCACCACAAGTGCACCTGGTAACTTGGTTTCAAGTGGAACCTCCATCAAATTAGGCAAGGACATGGCCTGAGAGAGGTTAGCACTATTGTTGGTAATGGGGGGTGAAGGTTGTATAGAAATGGGCAGTGCCGCAGTTTTAATACATCGGGGCAAACCCTTGGAAGGCAATATGCTTACCTTGTCATGCAAAACCTTCCTCACATTAGATCATGTATTTCTTTTCTTGGAATTACTGGCAGCACTATGCGAGTTTGGTCTCCTGCGGTATATTATCTCTTGATTTCAATGCCTTTGCATACCTGTTTGGTTTATTCAGTAGTCTTTTGGCATGTCCCACACTTATGTGTTCTACGCTGGATTTGTTGAGGGCAGCTTCTTCAAATTTATAAATCTCGCAGCTCCTATCAGTGGATTTATGGTTTGAGTTCCAGTTCAAACAGCTGTCCTCAAGTGTACAGTCTCCATGATAAGGTCTGGAACAGATTCTACACATTTTTTCATTTTTACAAACTTAGGAAGGGTGTCCAAATTTGGAACACTGAAAACATTGTAAGGGCTTTTGTTTGAAAGGTCAAACTTTAATTCTTTCATTTTCAATAACAATGTGTTAAGGCACATCGGCATCCTGGAAAGTAAGGATAATCATTGACGTCCCAGGAATCTTATGCACTTTCCACACCGTTAATGGACACATGACCAGTATTTCCTCTTCTGTAAATTTATACAGATCTTTATTGAAGACTACTCCCCTTCTGTAACTAAAATTTAGGTGGGGATTGACATCTAACATATCATCATCACTACTTGTCTTGAGGTTAGACAGTATTACTGATTGCGTGCATGATTTTCCATGGATTAGAAGATATTTTTCCCAAAGCAAGATATATCACCTGGTGCAACAGTTCCTACCTTTTTCTGAATTAGTTTGCCAATTTTAAAATAATACCCATTACTCCTTTTAGGCTTGGCAATAAGTCACATTGGTGGTTTTAGCTTTCTCTTAGGAAGCATAGTTATATCAACATCTTTTTCAAACCAGTCAGCAGGTCTATATACATCAAAAATTGTTTGGTATCTTATCACATAGCGCACCCATGACATTCAAGTTATTAATTTTACTATTATTGATGTTATATATTGCATTAAATGCTTCTTCATGATTATTATAAGATATACATGAATACCAGTTTTTTATTTTTGAGTTTCATTCTTATTTCTTTTGTCACTCCGTAGCATTTAAATGCTTTATATATCGTATCATAATCAGTACAGTATCTATTGGAATTTGGGTGACATGAAGGATTCAAAGTTTTCCTTTGTTACCCGACTTAATTGGTTTTAAAACATTAGTGGAGGGGTCCTATTTTTATCCAAGGTTGTCAACTGAACTGTCCTTAATTTAATTAGCAGACGTCGTCAACAGTGCCGGTGGAGAGTCAGCGTATCCAGGGGATGGGGATTCGTTGCTTAAAGAATCCATTAGATGAGGTTGAGAGGGAGAAAGGGATTAGTTTGATTTACCTGCTCGAGAATATTAGACCATCACACGTCAGAAAGGAAATTTGCACTCTCCACTATCGGTACAATGAGAGTATACTTCCCAGATGGTCCACTCCATATCCTACACGAAGGATACCATCAAAACAGATATAGAGTCACAGGTGTAAGCTGAACCCGCCTGTTAGGACTGAGACCGAGAAACTATGGAATCATCCTCCCCATATCTGCAATGACGGGCTTCCAGCCAAAAGCCGAGAGTTCTACCCCAAGCATTGGATCCCCTGGAATTCGAAGACCCAACACTTGAGAATAGTTCCACCTAAAAGGTCCAAACCATCTTTGAGATGCCTGAGATCATCCAATACTCCCGCATATAGCTTTGAACGCAAATACCTCCCAACCGTGACACCACCTCCCATTCATCAAAGCAAGCAGCAATAACTGACATAGAAACATCCACGCCATTCAAAAAAAAAAAAAAAGACAAATTCAAATATATGTACATATTTACACATAAATATGGGAAATTTTACTCATAGAGTTGGGACAGCAACATGAAAGTTTATAAAATTAGGAGAGGGTCGAAGTAATATTAAGAGGAACAAAAAGAGAGAGAAACTTAGATTCTAACTGGGGGGGGGGGGGGACCAAGTTCTCCAAGTTCGAGAGCCCTCCTGCCCGTCACCAAGTTTCAACACGAGAATGATATGCCGTGCTGAAACTCAATGAATTCATCAAGGCATTCTCTAATCAAGACGGCGAACGTATATGAGACTTCCGCCATGGCTCCCCACTTGGTGATCATAAGGTCTCCTATAACCAATATATTTGTGAAGACAAGGAGTATTAAGATCAAGTTTGCTCTCCTATAGACATATAATTATGGGAGAATCCTCATGAATTAGGAGCATAAGTTCTTTATATTTGGCCCTTAAACCCTGACAATTCCATTGCAAAGTGGAGGAAAAACTATGGTTTATATTTTTGTAGACCCCTTGGATGGAGTCTTCCCATTAGCAGTTTTTGAACTAACACTATTTCCAGGTGGTTGGTTTTATTGAACAGGGTCTTGATAGATTGGGTTTTGCATTTATGATTTTCTTTTTGTCTTTTTTATCTAATTGTTGAGGGGGATGGTGTACCTCAACTTGAATTTCCGATTTATTTAAAATGACTTCCAGTTGATCGCAAACATCAACAGACAAAGCATCATATTTATTTGACGTCATAATCTTGATATTTCTTATGGAAGGGGCCGAGAGAGATGGAGGTCTCTCTCTTTTCCGATTAATAGACGGTGAGCTACCAGGTCTTTGCACCTTCCCCAGTAAAGGTGCACCTGGTAACTTGGTTTCAGGTGGAATCTCCATCAAATCAGGCAAGGACATGGCCTGAGAGAGATTAGTACTATTGTTGGTAATGGGGGACAAAGGCTGCACATAAATGGGGAATGACCCAGTTCTAATATACAGTGGCAGAGCCTTAGAAGGCAATATGTTTACCTTGTCATGCAGTACTTTATTATTAGAACCCCCTCTCCTGTATTATATACTCCTGTGAGACATCGAAGAGGTGGAGCTGGGGGAAGAGTGACTGCTCCCCGCACTCTAGTTTTGGGGTGTCTGAATGTGCATGGATGTAGTACGATAGCGAGTAAAAAATGTGAGATTGGAAGTATGTTTAGGAATAGAAGGATGGATATATTGACTCTGTGTGAGACAAAGATAAAAAGGGAAGGGTGAAGTGATGTTTGGTGAAGTGACTGGTAGAGTGTCTGGTATCGAAAGGGGAAGAGCAAGAGAGGGTATGGCTTTATTGCTGAGTGAATGGATGACAGGTAAAGTGGTGGAATGGAAGGAGATATCATCTAGGTTAATATGGGTAAGGGTTAGGTTGGGCTTTTGTTAGTGCATATGGGCCAGGTTGTGAGAAAAGTGAAGAAGAGCAAAATGAGTTCTGGAATGAATTAATTAGGTGTGCAAAGGGACTCGGTAGAAGGAATTATGCAGTTGTCATGGGTGATTTAAATGCTAGAGTGGGCACTGGAGAGGTAGAAGGTGTCATTGGGAAGTATGGCATACCCGGTGAAAATGAGAGTGGTGAGAGACTGGTAGATATGTGTTGAGCAAGAGATTGTGATAAGTTCCAGCTTTTTCAAAAAGAAAGATAAAAACAAGTATACATGGGTAAGAGTGGCAAATGGATGAGTGGTAGAAAGGGCGTTAATGGATTATGTGTTGATAACTAAAAGAATGTTTGGAAGATTGAAAGACATGCACGTGTTTAGGGGTATGGCTAACGGTATGTCTGATCATTTTTTGGAGGAAGGAACATTAGTTGTAGCAAAAGAGTAGGGGAATAGAGTGGGGGAATGTAAAAGGGTTGAAGAGTTAAAAAAAACCGGAGGTAAAAAGTCAATACCAAGAAAGGTTGAAAATGGCATATGACAGTGAAAGTAAGAGAAACTGGTAATTTAGAGGAGTGGAAGTTAGTAAAAGGAAATTTTGTTGAGATTGCAATTGATGTGTGGGGTAAGAAATTTGTTGGAGGCAGCATGAGGAAGGGCAGTTAATGGTGGAATGAAGGAGTGAAAGTAAAAGTGGAAGAGAAAAAGAGGGCATTTGCAGAATGACTGCAGAGTAATAGTGTAGAGAAGTATGGAAGATATACAAAGAAAAATGTGGAAGTTAAGTGCAAGGTAAGTAAGGCAAAGAGGGTGGCTGACCTGAAGTGGGGTCAGGGATTGGGTCACTCATATGAAGAGAATAAGAAGTTTTGGAAAGAAGTAAAGAGAGTAAGGAAGGCTGGTTCGAGAATTGAAGAGACAGTGAAAGATGGAAATGGAAAGTTGTTAAAAGGAGAGGAGGCAAGGAAAAGAGGGCAGAATATTTTGAAAGATTCCTGAATGTTCAGGATAATAGGGAGGCAGATATAATTGCTGTTGCAGGTGTTGAGGTGTCCGTGATGGGAGATGAGAATGAGAGAGAGATTATATGAGAGGAAGTGAGGAGAGCACTAGATGAAACGAGAATAGTTATGGATGGTGAGAGAGCTGAGATGTTGAAGGAGGGGGGTGTGACTATACTTGAATGGTTGGTGAGATTGTTAAATTTGTGTTTTGTGTTGTCAATGGCACCAGTAGATTGGGTTTGTGCATGTATTGTACCACTATATAAGGGTAAAGGAGATGTGCATGAGTGTTGTAATTCCAGGGGTATTAGTTTGTTGAGTGTCGTTGGAAAAGTGTATGGTAGAGTAATGATTAATAGGATTAAGGATAAAATAGAGAATGAAATCTTAGAAGTACAGGGTGGTTTTAGAAGAGGTAGGGGATGTATGAATCGGATTTTTAAAGTTAAGCAGATATGCGAGAAATATTTAGCGAAAGGTAAGGAGGTGTATGTTGTATTTATGGATCTGGAGAAAGAATATGAGAGAATTGATATGGAAGCATTGTGGAATATGATGAGGTTATATGGAATGGGTGGAAGGTTGTTGCAAACAGTGAAAAGTTTCTACAAAGGTAATAAAGCATGTGTTAGGATAGGAAATGAAGTGAGTGATTGGTTTCCGGTGAGAGTGAGGCTGAGACAGGGATGTGTTATGTCACCATGGATGTTTAACTTGTATGTTGCTGGAGTGGTGAGAGAGGTGAATGCTCGAGTGCTTGGACGAGGATAGAAACTGGTAGATGAGAATGATCATGAATGGGAGGTAAATCAGTTGTTGTTTGCGGATGATACTGTACTGATTGCAGACGTGGAAGAGAAGCTTGGCCGATTAGTGACAGAATTTGGAAAGGTATATGAGAAAAGGAAGTCGGAAGTTAATGTGGGTAAGAGTAAGGTTATAAGATGTACGAGAAGGAAAGGTGGTGCGAAGTTGAATGTCATGTTGAATGGAGAGTTACTTGAGGAGGTGGATTAGTTTAAGTACTTGGGGTCTGTTGTTGCAGCAAATAGTGGAGTGGAAGCAGATGTACATCAGAGAGTAAATGAAGGATGCAAAGTGTTGGGGGGCAGTGAAGTGAGTGGTAAAGAATAGAGGGTTGGCCATGAATGTAAAGTGAGTTCTGTACGAGAAAGTGATTGTACCAACTGTGATGTATGGATCGGAGTTGTGAGGAATGAAAGTGACGGAGAGACAGAAATTGATTGTGTTTGAGATGAAGTGTCTAAGGAGTATGGTTGGTGTATCTCGAGTAGATAGGGTTAGGAATGAAGTAGTGAGGGTGAAAATGGGTGTAAGAAATGAGTTAGCAGCTAGAGTGGATATGAATGTGTTGAGGTGGTTTGGCCATGCTGCGAGAATGGAAAATGGCTGTCTGCTAAAGAAGGTGATGAATGCAAGAGTTAATGGGAGAGGTACAAGAGGAAGGCCAAGGTTTGGGTGGATGGATGGAGTGAAGAAATCTCTGGGTGATAGGAGGATAGATGTGAGAGAGGCAAGAGAGCATGCTAGAAATAGGAATGAATGGTGAGCGATTGTGAGGCAGTTCCGGCAGGCCTTGCTGCTTCCTCCGGTCGCCTTGGATGACTGCGGAGGTAGCAGCAGTAGGGGATTCAGCATTATGAAGCTTCATCTGTGGTGGATAACGGGGGAGGATGGGCTGTGGCACATTAGCAGTACCACCCGTACTCGGTTGAGTCCCTTGTCAGGCTGGGAGGAACGTAGAGAGGAAAGGTCCCCCCTTTTTCATTTGTTTGATGTCGGCTATCCCCCAAAATTGGGGGAAGTGCCTTGGTATATGAATGTATGTATTTATTTCTTTTCTTAGAATTACTGGCAGTGCTAGGTGGGTTTGATGTCTCCTGTGGTAAATTTCCCTTTGATTTTAAGGGCTTTGCATAGCTAGTTGATTTATTCAATAGTCTTTTAGCATGTCCCATACTTTTATGAGTTCTAAACTTGATTTGTTTAGGGCAGCTTCCTCCATATTATACAGTTCGCATCTCCTATCAGTTGATTTATAGCAACGCATTTTTAAGAGGCTATTTTTTCCAATCTCATGTTCTTCAATAGAGCAATAGACATTTTGTACTTTTATCTCCTTTCTCACCAATTGCATTTACACACAATTTGGGGATTACTATTCCCTGAATTGTTAACATGGAATGTTAATAACCCATTTCTTTCAGCCTTTGGTGACTGTTAGAGGATGTAGTACTCATTTAAACCCTTTTCTCCTTACAGTTGGTGCCTATGACGGAGATGAACTGTGAGTGCAGATTTGTGTCAGGACTGTGAGGCAACCTTGTGGTCCCTATACTTGCCGCACACATGTGAAGTGTCGGAGGATGGAAGGTCCAGTATCGTACTGGGACCCTCAGGATTGCAGTGTTTGTAAGGATGTACTTCACTCCGGATGGGTCTCGAAGGATACCTCCGATGACGACCGCATGTTCTACCGCGGTCCCTTCGCACCTGGGTAAGAGGATGAGGCAAGTCTGATCTCAGCAAGGATTCAGTGATGTCTACCACTTTCGACCCCTCTATGACAACGGCCTCCCGGTCTACGGTGTCGATTACTTCTTCCGTGAGGGGGGGCTGTTCCTGCCCTTTTGTCCTCCCAATATCTTCTGCTGGGCTTATGAAGCCCCTCAGTTCCCGAGTACCAAGGGTACTATAATGGATCTGGTACTTATGGCTAACATGAAAGCTTTCATGGAGGAGAATTAGTAATACCAGATGATGATGTTCAAGGCCTCATGTGAAGAGATCCAGGCCTTGGAAGAAGTAAGAGGAGTCGACTAGGTATAAGGTCTTGCCCTCTTAGCTACCTTATTGCACCCGGCAATGATGACAGCAGGCCGTATCGATATACAGATTGTCACCTTCGATAAGAGGTTTGCCTCCATCGTGGCTCCGGACAATGTGGTCTTCCCTTTTGCCTCAAAGTGCTATGCAGCAGTGGAGAAAGCCATTGGTGAGGGTAAGCCTCTCCCAGCTTTGGAAGAGTACACTCCAGTCTCACCTGTCTTACCACACTATGCCGTCCACTGGACCAATGTCCAGTTTAGTTTTGCTGTGAGTAAACTGGATAAGGATGCGGCCGGCCGCCAATTTCATGAGAAGCTGCCCAGGATTCCTGAACACCTTCTTAAGGTTGAGTCGTAGGCCAGACAATGGTTGTCGGTGTCGATGTGTCTGTAGTGCTTCATGGAGATGATGATGGGGAATTTTGCAGATGCCTCAGTCCGTGTACCGATTTCTCGTCCGTCGACACTTCGTCACTGTCTTTAGGTCCAATGTCTTTTCGTCCGATGGACTTTTGGTCCAGCGATATTTGGTCCAATTTTAAAACTTTTCAATCCATAAAAAAAAAAAATCTAGCCAATCCACAACTTCCCCCTCCCAAAAAAGTAAAATTAAATGGAAGTGTCTGACAATATAGATTTTAAACATTTAAACTCACCCGCTGGTTATATAATAATAGCTTTATGCTTCTGTCCAGCAGAAATTCAAAACTCGCAGCAATCGCATAGATACGCCAGGTATACACCAGCGCCACCATGGAGCTAGGTCGAACTATCCCTCCTAGTATCAGATTTCCTTCTGCCGCCATACTGGCTACATAGAAATGGAATTTGCTCGTGTTTAACCTGGATTTTAGCAGTACCTTGGTGATGTACTCTTGTTAAGGGTTTGAGCATTCGCTTATTGGATGTTTGTTTGATGTTTTATCGCTGTGTTATAGCGTAAAAGGTAGGATTGGAAATTTTTCAACCTATTTTTTAACTAACGAAAGCATATGGCGATAGGTAAACATCTCACCTCATCGATGACGTCACAGTCATTTGACATAAGCTTGAGTATGACTTGCATTTTCTTTCTTTTTCTACAAAGAATGATAAGTTGATACTATCTTACAAAATATTTAGTTATATAAAATAAAAGGATTGTTATCTTAAGAAAATTTTTGTCCTTTTGGTATGCTTTCTTTGGATAATCTTCGATCTGTTTTAAAGATTATCTAGCGTTCATTTTTATTTATGCTGTGCAGTCCTCAGTCTATCATTAGAGTAATACTCTTTGTATCGATATTTATGAAAAGTACATTTTTCTTTAAAAACTAAGTTTTTAAATTATATTAGATAAAAGGAATATGTCATTTTCCAATTATATTGGTTATTTTAGTATTTTTTCTTTAACTAATCTGTTTACAAAGATTATAGAGAATTAGCGTTCAGTTAATTTTTATACGATGTAGTATTCATGACAATCGATATAGTCTCACGATTCATTGGATCGTTGTTTACTCGTTTGTTTTTGGAATGCAAAATTTATTCGTATAGCCTAGTATTTATAAATGTTCCAATTGTTAAATGTGACTATTCGTCTTTTATTGGAACCCCTTAATATTAAGGGTTGATTTAGATATATAGATATATTCTTTATTCCTATATCTATTCATGTAATATGTTAATATTTTATATTAAATATTTTGTTACATTTTATATGAGATTCAGTGACTATTGCATTCCCATTCAAGCCCTTGACAGAATAGTAAGTTCTCCCTCTACGGGCATGTATACTTTTGGTTTTATGCCTAAGAGTCTAAAATGCAAATTTTTAGTTCTAAATTAGTGCAGTGAATTTTATTCAATACAGTGGAGGGTGCTTCTGTTCGGACTTGTCGTTATCCTAGCCTCAGACCTCCTTCAAGCTCCCGGACCCATGGGAGAACTTAAGTAGAGCAGCAAAGGGAAGCGAGAGGTTTAGCCTGGCGCTTACCGTCTTATAAGACCTGAGCAGAAGTCCCCTCAAGCGTTTTCTGTTGACGATCCCCAGAACACTCGCCGTCGCCCTAGGTAAGGTGAGGTAAAAGTGTTCTCTAACTTTAACCGATATCGCGCATCAGACGCGAAGCTGAAAAAAAATTAAAATCATTCTTGACAGGTAATGAGCATTTAATGTTCTTACCTCTTTAAAAGAGCTGAACTTGATGGCACGTGCCAAGCAGCTGAGCATGATGGAGCTCGCCAGGTGGCATAGCATGGCGCCTTGCGCCAAGCTGAACGTGACCCTTCGCGCGACATGTCGCTTCACGCCAAGCTTGTGATGCCTCTTGCCAAGCTGAGCGTGACAAAAAAAGAGCGTTGGTCATCTAGCTTTCACTAGACGCGATCGGCATAGCTCCGAGCATCTGAATCATGAGTTTTTCAATCGCAAGCGTTATTATTCTGAAAGTTATGTGGCGCCGAGCGTCAAGAGCTTGCATTACATCAAGTAGAACTTGATGTCTACATGACCATGAGCGTCTAGCGTTGGAACTTTGTTACGCCAGGCGCTATATTAAGAAATAAATATTAACTAGAAAGATATTATGTTCTCAAACCAAGGCCTGCTTGAACTAATTCTTGGTTGGGAGAGCTAGAATTAAACCTCTAAAGCATTGAGGCAGAATTCAGAACCTTAAGGAGTTGACTCCTAGGAAACAAGAAATCTCTACCTAGGTTAGAGACTTGTAGGAGGAAGGGAGTGACTTTCAGAAACTCATGAGAGTTTTCTGAAGAGTTTCCATTTTGTTTTTGTACCTGCTGCTCCTCGTTCCGCCTTCAGAGTTTTTCGCTAAGGAAGACGGCAAAGGAGTTTTTGTTTATTATTTTATTATTATTACTAGCCAAGCTACAACCCTAGATGGAAAAGCAATATACTAGCCTAAGGGCTCCAATAGGGAAAGATGGCTCAGTAAGGAGAGGAAATAAGGAAATAAATAAATGATGAGAATAAATTAACATTAAATCTTTCTGAGAAAAGTAACAAAGTCAAAAGACAGTGCTGATAGAGCAGTGCTTTAGCGCGTCCTCAATGCAGCATAAAGAACCTAACTGCAGATGTTGGTGCAGCAGCACGTTTAGCTACAACAGCAGGAAGTGCATTAGGGCTTTTCTAAGAGAAGGCAGTCCCCTCTTTTTTGCTGTATACGGCTTGTCAGGATTTCAGAAGTTCGCAAAGCTTTAGTTCAGACTGATAAGGATCTTGTTCCCGAGTCTGGTGATACAGTACAGGCACCGCCGCTTCCGCCAGACTTTATCTTCTGCTGAAATGCGGAGCGTGATGTAAGCGATGAGGAAGGCGAGTTCGCGATCAAAGTTTTCTACACCTGTGTCACCTAATGTTGATCCTAGTTCGACTATGCTGCTGACATGAAGCAACGGCTCTCATCTTTTATGCAGTCTTATCAGCCTGCTGTTAGCAAAGCGTTGGTTCGTCATGATTCTTTTCAGGACGCGTTGTCGCACAGGCGGCCTACCAACAAGCTAATTTTGAACAGCGTGATAAGGCTTTTATATCCCATTGAGTGTCTTCTCTTGATACCAGACATCAAACGGCCAAGCGTGTCATGGGGCGTTTACCTTCCAAGCACGGCGACGATCGCTAGGGAGCTAAGCGCGACATTGGGCATCAAGGTGAACGGGACATCACACCTTATGCCCTTATTGTAGGGGTCAGCGGTGTGAAAGTGATAATGTTTGTATGGAATGTAGGGAGTGGCCTACCTCCCAGTGGGAGAGGTTTTCTCGGTGCCGGAAGAAAAAGTCCAGACAGGATATTTCTCCTTCAAAGGTTGCTTTGAAGAAGGAAAATCCTAAGGACTCTTCTTCCGTAGCCCAAACCTCCTCCGAAGCTCCCACTCGGTCGGCCTCTCGTGAGAGGCTGTCGAGTGGTAGCATAGGCCGTAATGTTGTTGACCGATCTCGGGGTTTGGGAGAGGGAGTTGCCTCCCATAGCGAGGCAGCTCCTCCTCCTCCCCCAAGGGAGGATTTAATTATTTCTCCTGTCAATGATGATTTTTTGCAGCTTTGGGCTTCCTTGGGGCTTCAGGGTTCGCCCTCCAAGAAAGCCCTGTTTGACATGATCAGGTTGGGAGCAGCTGTCAAACAGTCACCAGCGATAACAGAGGTTGACCTCTGTCTATTGTCGAGGCTGTTGTAGCAGACGCTTCCAATGAGTGTTCAAACCCCTGCTCCTGTAGTAGCTGAAGGCTTAGCTCCCCCCTCCGAACATCCTTCGAGGGAGGATCAAGTCCAACGGTCTCTCCTGCGGGTGATTCTCCCCCCCGGGGGAGTTCACTGACAGAGACTCCTCTTCGGAGGACTGCCGATGGTTTGCCTGCTGCTCCCAGAGGACGCATCTGACGTAAGGCTCGCCTTCCTCTTCGTCGCCGAGGTCTTCCTTCTCCTCACAAGGGTGTTAGGAGGCGCCTCTTTGGATCTTCATCCTCGCAGTCCCCCGCAGAGGAACCTCGTCCTTCAGCTACCGTTCCTGCTACTTCCTTGGACCTGGACCTCTCCGCAGATCATTCGCGATCTCCTACACCTGCCAGACCTGCTGACCTGCCTTCACCTTTCCTGGCTGCTGACGCGCTGTGGGCGTCCTCTCATCCCGTTTCCAAACGGGCACCGGTCCCTTCGGGGCAAAAGGGGCTTTCACAAATTGTGTGCAAGTCCCTTAAGCGCCAGGTTTCCCCTGTGCGCTAACGTTCACCTGCACGCAAGCGCTCACCGGTTGCTGCCTCATCTCGCCAGCGCCCTCCTGCACGCCCACAATCTCCTGTTTGCCCTGCAGTTCCAGAGACTACGCGCCCACGGTCCTCTGCGCGCCCTCGGCCTGATACACGCCATGGATGCCCTCGGTCTCCTGCTCATCAGCGATCTCCTGCTCGTCAGCGATCTCTTGCGCGCCAGTGCTCTCCTGCTCGCCAGCGCTCTCCTGCTCGCAAGCGCTCTCCTGCTCGTCAGCACTCTCCTGCTCGCCATCGTTCTCCTGCTCGCCAACGCTTGCCTGCTCGTCATCACTCGCCAATCGTCCAAGTACAAGGAGGCTCTGATGCCTCTTGAGTGGAGCATGCTTACCACATTCATCATAATCTTTGTGAAGACTAGAGGGGCGGTGGTGAGGCCGAAGCCTAAGGCCCCAAAACTGGAATACTGTACTTCTTTCCAGAGGTCTAAGGATAAGACACAACAATATGTTGTTACAGACACACCCTCTATTTAAAGGGTGGTGCTTAGCCCGAAACAAAGAACTCAAAACTTGACAACTTCCTCCCATACACGAACCTTCCGGTAGCTTGAAGTTCGGATGGTTGAGGAAGTAGAAGTAAGCATCCTGGAGATCTAAAGAGATCATCCAGTGGACCTTTTTCACTGCTGCAAGCAAAGTCTTATGAGTCTCCATAGAGAGGTTTTGTCCCCTGGATGTAGCTTGAACAGTATGCAACTGACGTTGGACATCACGGTTTGTTTGACGTTCGACGTCACGAGCTTGTTGCTCGACATCACGTTCAGCTTGACGCCCGATGTCCCGTTCGCCTTGACGCCCAATGTCACGCTTAGCTACCTAGCGATCGTCGCCGCGCTTGGAAGGTAAACGCCCCATGACACGCTCGGCCGTTTGATGTCTGGTATCAAGAGAAGACACTCAATGGGATATAAAAGCCTTATCACGCTGTTCAAAATTAGCTTGTTGGTAGGCCGCCTGTGCGACAACGCGTCCTGAAAAGAATCATGACGAACCAACGCTTTGCTAACAGCAGGCTGATAAGACTGCATAAAAGATGAGAGCCGTTGCTTCATGTCAGCAGCATAGTCGAACTAGGATCAACATTAGGTGACACAGGTGTAGAAAACTTTGATCGCGAACTCGCCTTCCTCATCGCTTACATCACGCTCCGCATTTCAGCAGAAGGAAAAGTCTGGCGGAAGCGGCGGTGCCTGTACTGTATCACCAGACTCGGGAACAAGATCCTTATCAGTCTGAACTAAAGCTTTGCGAACTTCTGACATCCTGACAAGCCGTATACAGCAAAAAAAAGGAGACTGCCTTCTCTTAGAAAAGCCCTAATGCACTTCCTGCTGTTGTAGCTGAACGTGCTGCTGCACCAACATCTGCAGTTAGGTTCTTTATGCTGCATTGAGGATGCACTAAAGCACTGCTCTATCAGCACTGTCTTTTGACTTTGTTACTTTTCTCAGAAAGATTTAATGTTAATTTATTCTCATCATTTACTTACTTCCTTATTTCCTCTCCTTACTGAGCCATCTTTCCCTATTGGAGCCCTTAGGCTTATAGCATATTGCTTTTCCAACTAGGATTGTAGCTTGGCTAGTAATAATAATAAAATAATAAACAGAAACTCCTTTGCCGTCTTCCTTAGCGAAAAACTCTGAAGGCGGAACGAGGAGCAGCAGGTACAAAAACAAAATAGAAACTCTTCAGAAAACTCTCATGAGTTTCTGAAAGTCACTCCCTTCCTCCTACAAGTCTCTAACCTAGGTAGAGATTTCTTGTTTCCTAGGAGTCAACTCCTTAAGGTTCTGAATTCTGCCTCAATGCTTTAGAGGTTTAATTCTAGCTCTCCCAACCAAGAATTAGTTCAAGCAGGCCTTGGTTTGAGAACATAATATCTTTCTAGTTAATATTTATTTCTTAATATAGCGCCTGGCGTAACAAAGTTCCAACGCTAGACGCTCATGGTCATGTAGACATCAAGTTTTAATTGATGTAATGCAAGCTCTTGACGATCGGCGCCACGTGACTTTCAGAATAATAATGGTTGCGATTAAAAAACGCTCACGATTCAGATGCTCGGAGCTATGCCGATCGCGTCTAGTGAAAGCTAGATGACCAACGCTCTGTTGTTGTCACGCTCAGCTTGGCGCGAGGCGTCACGTTAAGCTTGGCGTGAAGCGACATGTCGCGCGAAGGGTCACGTTCAGCTTGGCACGAGGCGCCACGTTCAGCTTGGCGCAAGGCGCCATGCTATGCCACCTGGCGAGCTCCATCATGCTCAGCTGCTTGGCACGTGCCATCAAGTTCAGCTCTTTTAAAGAGGTAAGAACATTAAATGCTCATTACCTGTCAAGAATGATTTTAATTTTTTTTCAGCTTCGCGTCTGATGCGCGATATCGGTTAAAGTTAGAGAACACTTTTACCTCGCCTTACCTAGGGCGACGGCGAGTGTTCTGGGGATCGTCAACAGAAAACGCTTGAGGGGACTTCTGCTCAGGTCTTATAAGACGGTAAGCGCCAGGCTAAACCTCTCGCTTCCCTTTGCTGCTCTACTTAAGTTCTCCCATGGGTCCGGGAGCTTGAAGGAGGTCTGAGGCTAGGATAACGACAAGTCCGAACAGAAGCACCCTCCACTGTATTGAATAAAATTCACTGCACTAATTTAGAACTAAATATTTGCATTTTAGACTCTTAGGCATAAAACCAAAAGTATACATGCCCGTAGAGGGAGAACTTACTATTCTGTCAAGGGCTTGAATGGGAATGCAATAGTCACTGAATCTCATATAAAATGTAACAAAATATTTAATATAAAATATTAACATATTACATGAATAGATATAGGAATAAAGAATATATCTATATATCTAAATCAACCCTTAATATTAAGGGGTTCCAATAAAAGACGAATAGTCGCATTTAACAATTGGAACATTTATAAATACTAGGCTATACGAATAAATTTTGCATTCCAAAAACAAACGAGTAAACAACGATCCAATGAATCGTGAGACTATATCGATTGTCATGAATACTACATCGTATAAAAATTAACTGAACGCTAATTCTCTATAATCTTTGTAAACAGATTAGTTAAAGAAAAAATACTAAAATAACCAATATAATTGGAAAATGACATATTCCTTTTATCTAATATAATTTAAAAACTTAGTTTTTAAAGAAAAATGTACTTTTCATAAATATCGATACAAAGAGTATTACTCTAATGATAGACTGAGGACTGCACAGCATAAATAAAAATGAACGCTAGATAATCTTTAAAACAGATCGAAGATTATCCAAAGAAAGCATACCAAAAGGACAAAAATTTTCTTAAGATAACAATCCTTTTATTTTATATAACTAAATATTTTGTAAGATAGTATCAACTTATCATTCTTTGTAGAAAAAGAAAGAAAATGCAAGTCATACTCAAGCTTATGTCAAATGACTGTGACGTCATCGATGAGGCGAGATGTTTACCTATCGCCATATGCTTTCGTTAGTTAAAAAATAGGTTGAAAAATTTCCAATCCTACCTTTTACGCTATAACACAGCGATAAAACATCAAACAAACATCCAATAAGCGAATGCTCAAACCCTTAACAAGAGTACATCACCAAGGTACTGCTAAAATCCAGGTTAAACACGAGCAAATTCCATTTCTATGTAGCCAGTATGGCGGCAGAAGGAAATCTGATACTAGGAGGGATAGTTCGACCTAGCTCCATGGTGGCGCTGGTGTATACCTGGCGTATCTATGCGATTGCTGCGAGTTTTGAATTTCTGCTGGACAGAAGCATAAAGCTATTATTATATAACCAGCGGGTGAGTTTAAATGTTTAAAATCTATATTGTCAGACACTTCCATTTAATTTTACTTTTTGGGGGTTGAAGTTGTGGATTGGCTAGTTTTTTTTTTTATGGATTGAAAAGTTTTAAAATTGGACCAAATATCGTTGGACCAAAAGTCCATCGGACGAAAAGACATTGGACAAAAAGACATGGACGAAGAGTCGACGGACGAGAAGTCGGTACACGGACTGAGGCATCTGCAAAATTCCCCATCATCATCTCCATGAAGCACTACAGACACATCGACACCGACAACCATTGTCTGGCCTACGACTCAACCTTAAGAAGGTGTTCAGGAATCCTGGGCAGCTTCTCATGAAATTGGCGGCCGGCCGCATCCTTATCCAGTTTACTCACAGCTAAACTAAACTGGATATTGGTCCAGTGGACGGCATAGTGTGGTAAGACAGGTGAGACTGGAGTGTACTCTTCCAAAGCTGGGAGAGGCTTACCCTCACCGATGGCTTTCTCCACTGCTGCATAGCACTTTGAGGCAAAAGGGAAGACCACATTGTCCGGAGCCACGATGGAGGCAAACCTCTTATCGAAGGTGACAATCTGTATATCGATACGGCCTGCTGTCATCATTGACGGGTGCAATAAGGTAGCTAAGAGGGCAAGACCTTATACCTAGTCGACTCCTCTTACTTCTTCCAAGGCCTGGATCTCTTCACATGAGGCCTTGAACATCATCATCTGGTATTACTAATTCTCCTCCATGAAAGCTTTCATGTTAGCCATAAGTACCAGATCCATTATAGTACCCTTGGTACTTGGGAACTGAGGGGCTTCATAAGCCCAGCAGAAGATATTGTATTGGGAAGACAAAAGGGCATGAACAGCCCCCCCTCACGGAAGAAGTAATCGACACCGTAGACCGGGAGGCCGTTGTCATAGTGGGGTCGAAAGTGGTAGACATCACTGAATCCTTGCTGAGATCAGACTTACCTCATCCTCTTACCCAGGTGCGAAAGGACCGCGGAAGAACATGCGGTCGTCATCGGAGGTATCCTTCGAGACCCATCCGGAGTGAAGTACATCCTTACAAACACTGCAATCCTGAAGGACCCAGTACGATACTGGACCTTTCATCCTCCGACACTTCACATGTGTGAGGCAAGTATAGGGACCACAAGGATGCCTCACAGTCCTGACACAAATCTGCACTCAACAGTTCATCTCCGTCATAGGCACCAACTGTAAGGAGAAAAGGGTTTAAATGAGTACTACATCCTCTAACAGTCACCAAAGACTGAAAGAAATGGGTTATTAACATTCCATGTTAACAATTCAGGGAATAGTAATCCTCAAATTGTGTGTAAATGCAATTGGTGAGAAAGGAGATAAAAGTACAAAATGTCTATTGCTCTAATGAAGAACGTGAGAGTGGAAAAAATAGCCTCTTATAAATAAGTTGCTATAGGCCCAAAAAGGGGGGGAAGGTGCTCATGGAAAGAACCGTCGCTCCTATATCTCCGCAGAGAAATGGCCAATTAGAAGGCAACGGTAAGGGTAAACTTCATAGTTTAATCAATCGACGCATCGATTAATGAGCAAGAGTCTATAGCAACCCGAGGGCTGTAACAACTTGATAACCTCAATAGAAAAGACCCAGGAGTGGGAACTAGCCTATATAGTTATCACCCGTCTATCCAATCCACACCCTCAGAGGGAAATGGACAAATTGGTAGAAAACCAATAACCATATGTAGTGGTTATTTCAATGCAAGAGCCTAGAAAACCTTTTGTAAAAGGAGTTCCCAGGCCCAACACATAAAAAGGCCTCAAAAGTTGAAGGAGTAAGGCTTTTATGTCAATCTGTAGTTGAATTCACCTACAGTCAGTAGAGAACCTATCTTAGTTAAGGTAAGACGGTCTCAGATAAAGGGACAGAAAGACATCTGCCTTATAGGTACCGGCGTTGCCAGAAGTACCGGCATTGCCGCCAACACCTTATGTATCCTAAGGCACTAGTACAGATATCCACTCCCATAGACTAGTACTAACCCCACCGCCAGTAACAGCAAAGCCGTCCGGGGCAATAGTGCCTAAGGGCGGAGGAGATAACCGGTCAAGGGTTTCAGCAGAAAACATCTTGCCAAAGGTGAAGGCAGTGTTGCCAGTGGCGGCACTGCCGTAAGCAGCGACATATCGCAAGTACGGGTACTACAGAAGAGAATAAAGTGTCAAAAGTTGGCGACATAGCCGTTAGGTACTGGAACTGCCAAAGGCATGTACACCAGATGTACCAGCGTTTCCGGAAGTACCGGCAGCGCTAGGGGGTAACAGCATTGCCGCCAGCGTCCTATGTGGCTAAGGCGCTGGCACAGTAAACCACTCATTGCATAGGGAATTCCATCGGGTCCAGGGGCTGTATCATTACAAGTAGCAAGTGCGGAATCAAATCCTCTTTTGGTTAAAGTATTATTGTAGGATTCCTCCTTTTCTGTGCAAAAATTTAGCCTTTTCTGTTCTTCACTGCTTCTATACTGGTAACCAGGAGCTACTTTGTACTAACTTGATACATTAGAGAAATGATCAGCCAATGCAATGCTACCTCAGTTGCTCCAGTCATGTACTGACCATTCACCTTCAACACTGTTGATGAGTTAGGGGTGAATTTGGCAGCTATCTTTTTTACTTTCCTCCACACAAAGATGGTGGGGTTCTACAGTTGAAAGAGGAAACAAAAGACATCCAAAACTGGCGCCTAGCTTCTTTCATTGCACGACAGAACTGTGCTCTACATTTCTTGTATATAACTAAATTCTCCTCAGTACAGCATCTGCGCAACCAGGTTAAGGACCTTCTTGACTCTGTGCAGGGAAGTTAGTTCTGATGACCTCCAGGGGACTGGTCATCATTTGAATAACCCTGTTGTTTTGGGAATTGAAATGACACCTGCTGTATGGAGAGTTCCCTTCAGTAAGTCTATGGCATCATCAACACTTTCAATTTGCTTTGCAATCCCCTCAATTTCACTTACTTCGCAAAATTTAAACCAGTCCGCCTTGCTAAGATTCCATCATGGAGATCTTTGTAAAGGTGGACCATTGTTGGTGTTTATAATGATTGGTGCATGATCACTAGTATGCCAATCATCTAATGTCTTCCAATCAAAATCGAGAAGGCAGTTAGAGCTTGCAATTGAACGGTCAATGCATGACAGAGTACCTGTCTGAACATTTAAGTGTGTGGGCTCTCCTATATTAAGGAGTCCGACATCCTCATTTTCCACAATTGATGATATAATATTGCCCCTGGTGTTTGCTAATACATCGCCCCATAATGGATGTCTATCATTAAAATCTCCAAGTACAAGAAATCATTTCGAGGCAAGTACAGGAAGCAAACTGTATATTTTCTCCGTATATCAATCTGTACAGCCTATGCCTGCAGAGGTGTACGAATAGACAAAGATATTTGGGGAACATCTCGACGAACGTATGTGAGACTTTTGCCATGGCTCCCTACTTGGTGATCATATGGTTTTCTATAACTAATATATTTGCGAGGACATTGAGTATTATTATCAAGTTTGCTCTCCTGTACATATATGATTATTCGGGAATACTCATGAATGAGGAGTTTAAGTTCTTCATATTTGGCCCATAAACCCTGACAATTCCATTGCAAAAAGGAGGAAAACCCTATGGTGTATATTTGGAAGTCCCCTTAGATGAAGTCTTCCCCATTAGCTATTTTTATTGAAGAAGGTCTTGATAGATTGGATTTTGTGTTTGTGATTTTCTTTTTGTCCTTTTGATCTAATTGTTGAGAAGGATGGTAGACCTCAAAACCTGAATTTTTTATCTATTTAAGTTGTCTTTTGGTTGACCAGAAACACACACAAAACTTCATATTTATTTGACGTCATAACTCTAATGTTACTTTAGGAAGGGGGTGATAGGGATGAAAGTTTCTTTTTCGATTAATAGGTGGTGAGTTACCAGGTTTTTGCACCTTCTCCACAACAGGTACACCTGGTAACTTGGTTTCAGGTGGAATCTCCATTATATCAGGCAAGGACAGCCTGGGAGAGGTTAGTACTATCCTTTGTAATGGGGGATTATGCAGTGTTTTATCAGTAAATTGCGAATTTCTTCTTTAAGAACTACCTACAGTAATAGGTGTGTTAGATAATGCCTGAGGAGCTTTTCCTCCTGTTTTTAATGTCTTTGCATAGGTAGTCGATTTATTTAATAATCTCTTAGCATGCCCTATGCTTACATGTTTAATAATTGATTTATTCAAGGTAGCTTCTTGTAACTTATATAATTGGCACCTCCTATCAGTAGATTTATTATGAGATTGCAGTTCAAGCACCTTGCCTCAAGTGTACATTCTCCATGGTAAAGATTGGAGCAAGTATTACAAATTTTATCATTCTTACAAACTTTGGAAGGATGCCCAAATTTAAAGCAATTAAAACATTGCAGTGGCTTCTGCTTAAAAGGTCGAACTTTAATCCTTTTAATTTCTATGTCAATGTGGTAAGGTACATCAGCATCCTGGAAAGTAAGGATTATCATTAATGTTCCAGGTACTTTATGAACTTTATACACTTAATGGACACATAGCCAATATCTCCTCTTCTGTGAAAGTATATCTCTATTGAAAACCTCTCCCCTTCCATAGCTAAAATTTAGATGGGGTTTGATGACCAATTTTATATCATCATCCCCTTTCATTAAATTTGACAATATAACAGACTGTATGACTTGGCATTTATCAAGTAACTTTTCTTCCCAAATCGAGATATATCTCCAGGTGTGATCGTTCCTACCTTCCTCTGAAGAAATTTCCAGATCTTAAAATAGTTTTCTGTACCTCCTGTAGATTGAGTAACAAGCCACATTGGTGGTTTGGGCTTTCTTTGGGATGGCATAACAAATCTCTGCGTCTTTACCAATCCAGTCCGGTGGTCTGTAGACATTCAGATTTTTAGGTACCCCCATCACACAGAGCACCCTTAATATTCATATTACCTTCTTTAATATTTATAATGTTACAGCTTGCATTGAATGCTTGCTTCTAATAATAACTGTGATGTATATTGGAGCTCTGTTGGAGGGGATGGATAATAATATAACAAATTTGTAAGTAATTGTATTTTTCCTAGTATACAAACCTGGAGCTATTTATAGGGTATACTTTCGGCGTAGCTGAAAGACGAGCCACGATAATTTTAGTGAGGGATAACTACCCCATACGCTAGTTAGCGGGTGGGGGGGGGGGGTAGACTGGCTACCCCGCGCACTCACACCTCTTGGCTGAGTAACCACTTTGCTTTATGGCAGGATTTCTCGGGGGACAGGGTGGCGGGTCAATTTGTATAAATAGCTCCAGTTTTGTATACTACGAAAAATACAAATTTCTTACAAATTTCTTATTTGTTCCGGCGTAGATACAAACCCTCCGCTATTTATAGGGTGACTTACTCTTACGAAGGAGGAAGTCCTCACCAAATGGCTTTGGTCATGACCCGGGGTCCACTCTATTTCGATCTGTGATCGATAGTATAAGGGACCCTACCCTCGCTAAAATCAAGTGCCGAAATGAGGTAATGCACTGATAGCGCCCTGCAGAAGCTTGTGTGTGAGTGGCACTAAAAGTGTGGCTTGTCTTTAACATAGGAATCGAGTACAAAACCTATTGTTCTTAAGACTTACCCAATACCCTTCCTCAAAAAGGTATTGGGGACGTAACAAAGTATTCTTCTATACTTAGGAGGCACAAGGGAAATGGGTCTTACCTGCAGCGAGGTGAGGTCAGCTATGCTGAAGCTTGTGGAGCTGTTTTCCCCAGAGGGGAGAATGTGAAAGGAAGAAAGGAGCCAAGCATTCTTACTCATTCACCCCAGACTAATCCGGGTAACCTCAGCCCTCAACCCTCTGCTACTTGTCCATCAAGGAGGCTGAGGTGTTTAGACCATTTGTTGTGCGATCACCACAGGACCGATGGAAAAGGTTTCCATGTTCTTTGCAGGTAGTGGGCCGTGAAGGTCGATTGACGCTTCCGCATGCCCACTTAAAGTATCTGCGCCACAGAGTAGTTTCTTGAACGCCAGGGACGTAGCAACGCCACTGACGTTACGAGCTCTGGGTCTTAGGATGGAGGAGAGTCTAGATTGAAAGCAACCTCAATTGCCTTCCGATCCCAAAGGGGAAGGAAATCCTTGAGATCCTCCTCATGACCTTCCCCGTGCTGGTCAACAGTGCCGACACATGGGAGCGAGCTGATATCGTTCTTTTAAGGTAACCCCACAGACTCCTCACTGCGTAAAAACCCAGTTGATAGGTTTTCGGTTACCGAACGAAGACACTTTATTCGAAATGGGCTGCTCCCAGGGTACAGCACACTCAGATTTTGAGTCTTGGCAATCAACTCAGGGATGCCACTGAGGATTGCTTCTCCCCGTTAGAATACAAAAGTGGTTTGTATCTAAGAAAGCTTAGTGGGTTGAATGTTATGAAACACACTATTAACTTTTGTTATTTTGTTTATAACCCTCTGTGCCCACTAAAAAGTGCTTTAATATGTTATTATTCCTTTCCAGGTATATACAGCAGCCCCCTTCACCCAGAAGGGAAATTAAGAGTATTCGTCAAGTACTGTACATAAAAATTATGTATGTTGTTTATGGTTGGTTACTATTGTGTTAGTGGTCTGTGGTGCTGCTCTGTATTCATATTATGTTGCCTGTGAACTGTAAGTCCCATCAAGTGTTTGACTGAATAACACAAAAACATATGTATTATAAGGCCATTGTCGATTGCTCGTATTCGGCATTCAACACCGAAAAGTTAATATTTTGTTTCGATGTGGGAAGTAACTAGGAAGAATCTCGTTATATGAGTGTGTCATAAAAATTAATAGTTCACAGCAGCTATTGAAATTTAATGGGACTGTGTTCAAGTTTAGTCTGAATTGTTCCAGAATTATCAAACCCCTTCCAAGAAGGAGAGATTTAGGCACTACTGTGGTTGGACCAAATAAGTTTTTGATGACACAGAACCTTATCACAGTGCAGGTTTACAATTGGAGATTTTCTAGACATTGCTATTGTGGGCCCACAGTGACCTGCACGGCATCGTATGCGGCCATACTGTTCAGAATTTAATAATTTTAAGTGACTTTGCAGCAAATGGTAAATGGTTTATGGATAAGAATAGTTTGATTTAGGGAAAATTATTGCAGTACAGTATTTTTCACAGTTATATGTTCTTTATAGATGGTTCATTAGATATTAAGTGTTAAAGTTTATTACTGGTCGTTACAGTTGTCATAAAACCATCGTGTTGCGGGTTTCTCCTTTAAGCTTAGTGTAGGAGTAGTGTCATTTTTGTTAAGATAATTGGTCCACCCCGTCAATACACATGGTTGTGGTTATCATGTACTAAAACATGTAGATGTGAATAGTTCTTTTTTTTTTAGTCAAATCTTTTTTTATCTTATCTTGAGGCTGGAGTGTAGAGGGATGTTAATTTTGTCTTTAATTGCATATATGAATTGACAAAAAAATGTTAATGTAATCCTAACAGTTTTTTTTTTTTTTCATTTACAAATAAATATTTGTTGTTTTTTATGAAGAAATATTTATTCCAGTTCCTTACATCACTGTATCCCTTTCTCAGCCATTGTTTTTTTTAATCTTGCTATTAAGTCATTTGTCATAATTTTTTCCTCCCACCCTGTGTCCTGTTGTCAGTATAAAAAATTCTTTCCCTTTCACCTAATGTTCCGACATTTTTTTCCCAATTTTGAAACCATCTTACCTGAAGAATATAGAGCTATATATATATAAATGCTGCTAACTTCTCAAAAAGGAATCAACGATCATCTTACGCATTCATTCAGCAAGCCCAAGGCAAGGGAAGATAAGAGGAAGTAAGATTCTAGCTGGGTCCCCTTGCCCAGTGCTCCGTTCTCTTGACCTGTTACCTAGATTTTTGGGTATTCCACCGTTGTATATTTTTTTGTGTAGTGAACGTGGGATTGTGGTCGGCATTCGGACACTAGGCAGTTCGGGTGATACCTCTGGCCCCAGTCCGCAAACCACTACATAATTTTTGGTGCCCAGACCCGGGAAACACCAACCATTAGGGATGGCATTGTCATCGAGCAAACGCCGAAAGGCTGAGAAGAGTCTGAGCCGGGATGTGGAGAGTCTGGTCAGGATTGTCAATGACCTGGCAACTCAGGTCAAGTCCCTAACACTTCAAGTGGTGGCCCTGAAGAGTGTGGAGCCGTCACCAACGTACCATGTTGCCACTGGGGTCACAACCACAGTGACCACCAGTGCTCCTTCTACATCCCCAGCTTGGCCAAACATTAATGGTCTGGCAATCCCTGTAACTGTAGCCGAGCCAGAGATTGGAGGTCTCCAGCCCCCTACAGGGTTCACACCATTACTCCCCCCTGTACCAGGCTTCTGGGAGTCTCCTACAGCAAGTGGACTGTTTGCTTCCTTGACTGTTCCGGCAACTAACCCCGTTAGTCCACCAGAGACTGCAGCCAGTGGACTAGGGGAGCAGTACTTGGTCAACCCGGCCGAAGCCAGTAGGCCAGAGAAGGCTCCAGCAGCTACGGCTGAGGCCGTTCTTGTCCAGACAGGGGCTATTCCAAAGCGGAGACGCCAGGCCAAGGGAAAAGCCAGACCAGCATTACCCGAAACTGTGACTATGTCCCAGGAGTCAACCAGCGAAGATACTGGTAGCGAGACTTCTGGTAACTCTTCCAGCTCCTGTCTCGGTGTCAGCTCAGATGACACTGTCTCCACCAACCACATCCAGTCCCTCCCAGACTGCAGTCTGTCTGATCTGCTTAAGGTCCTCGACTCCAGGAGGAACCTCAAGGCTTGAATCTTCCAGCTGGAAAGTGGCCAGAGTTTTGCCCAATTCCTGAGGGATTTTGAGGCCTACTGTGCTAGTAAATATACTGTAGGAAGCTCTGGCTGGCTGGTGGACTGTTGACCTAGGAAAATTTCTAACGGGAGAAATCCATGAGGCATTCTCGGCCATGGGGGGTCGCGAGATCTCATACCCCGCCGTGAAGGAACGAATCCTCGACTGGTACCGAGTACGTTTTGGCGCCGCTCTTTTGGCGACGATGATTTGGCGCCGCCGATTTGGCGCTAAATGGTTTTGGCGCTCGTTATTTTGGCGCTAGCACATTTGGCGACAGCTTGAAAATTTTCTGACCATATATATATATATATATATATATATATATATATATATATATATATATATATATATATATATGTATATATATATATATATATATATATATATATATGTGTGTGTGTGTGTGTGTGTGTGTGTGTTTATATATATTACATGGGTCAAAAATAACATAAAAATAAAAAAGTTCTATTCATTTTTAGCAATACAGTATTAAAATGGTACAAAAAGAATTGAAATAATATCACCAACATGTTAATGTTATATGCCAAACCACGTAAGTATTCCAGTGGTTCCCGTGAATCAAACTGCTGTACTATAGTTAAAATGCGTTCATCAGTCTTCATGTATTTTAAGCGTTTTCGAGCAGGAGGATTCCCAGCCATTAGTTGTTCATAATAAGAATCGTGTCCTTTCTGAATTCTCTTTAAGCCATCGATGAATTTCCATATAACTGTGTGGTTCATTCCAAATGCTGCATAGATTTTCGTGTGCGTAGCTTCAGCATGATTGTTTGTCCTGTCCTCACCTAATATCGTTCGACTATACATATTCCACATATGCGTAGAGAAAAGTGGTGAACGTCGGCCATTTCCCCTCCTCAGAGGTATTCCTACATAATTATCTTCGACCCAGTTCATTAACGGCTGGAGTTCATCAAGTAAATATTGCGTCAAAGCATCGATGTAAACATCCATGTGAGAAATGGGTACAAAAGATAAAGCAACGATCATTTTAGCTTTTACTGAGAAGTCGGGGTCATTATCATACAAATGTTGGAGCCCAAGTTGTTTCAGGTGCTTATGAATATTATGTGCAAAATGGGAGAAGCAGCCTTTCAACTCTACATCCGGAAAACATTGTCATTGCAGAAAAAGCTGCTTGTTTATAATCACAATAAATGCCCTTTGGTTGCAGCTCTGCAGACATCTCAGTTATCATTCGAAACATTTTCACGTATGTTGTTCGACGCTTATTAGGTAATAGGGCGTATGGTATAGGGAGAATCTAAACAACACTTGAATATCGTAATAACTGGTTTAATATTACAATTCTCAAATCATACGAGCCTTTGGTGTGATGAGGTGATCACTAAACGAGACACAAATTTGCGGATGGTCCTTAAGTTTGTTTCTTGGCGCCAAAACAGCTCATCGCCAAAACAATGAGTGCCAAACTGTCCATCGCCAAAATGGCGGCGCCAAATCGTCAGCGCCAAAGAGTCGGCGCCAAATCGTCCTGTTCCGGCCTGAGAGAGGCGTGATGCGGGTAGGAAGGCCCGGTTCAGCAGTACCACCTGTGGCGAGGGCGAACTGCTGAAGATATACACCGTCTGGTTGCCCTCCATGTACAGGTCGGCCTATCCTCGCCGTAGTTTGGACCGGAGGGAGCTTAGGCGGCAGCTCCTAAGAACTGTTCCGAGCAGAGCTGCGAGTTGGCTGGAACAGTCTTTGGCCACCATTAATGTCTTCGCTGGCCGTAAGGCCACTTGGCGGGATGTTTTACACCTGTTGAGTGTTCTCGACGAGGAATCCCGTCAGCGAAGCCAGAAGGCAGAGGATTTGGCCATCAGTCGTGTGGGACAGTCATGGCACGGCTCGTATGCTGAAAGGGTTGCCATGGCTACTCCAGCCGTTCAACTGGACCTGACAGCGCATATTTACGCACTCCTCCTCGACCTGTCTCCAAACCTGCACCTGTGGAAGTACGCCTGCCACCATCGTGCACCCCTGATAGATCTCCTCAATTCCAGAGAAGGTACTGTGCATGGTGCCGAAAATCAGGACACCTTCTGGACGAGTGTCGCAGCCTGTGCTTACGCTGTGGCTCGGCGAACCATCATGTCGCACAGTGTGGACGACAGGCGCCGCTTATAAACATCACCTGTCCAGAACACAGCTAATGCCCGCAGCTCTGGGAGGGAAACTACCTCTATCCAGACTCCTTCAAAGTGGAGAGCAGTACCGGTGAGTGCTACTACGACCCCGTCGTCCTATTCTGGATCGACCAGTAGCCGGGAGACCCGAAGTGGGAGCGAGTCCAGTGCTCCTTCTCGGACTGTGCAAAAGAAGAAGATGAGGAGCAAGAAGGCAAAGCCCAGGAAGTCAAGAACTGAGGAGTATCATAGGGCTTTAAACACCAAGCCTTCGATGTAGAAGATGGGGCTACATCGAAGGAGGGTGTGAGTGCTAGGATGCGTGCTCCTAGTTTTCCGGTGGCAGCCTCGGTAATCTCGATTTCCAAGGTTACCCCTTAACCTAAAAAGGTCATTGCACCTTCAATGGCTCTTTCAGGATTGCCCAGTGATGACCTGTCCTCGACACGGTCCAGAACGTCTCCAACTGACTTCTCCAGGGAGGAAGCATGAACTGAGGCTATACTGAAAACCCTTCGTAGGGTTAACCTGGCATAGTTGGCTCCTGTACCACTCATGGTTGTCCCAGTGACCATGTCTGAGTTTCCATCGGGAGCGTTGGATGCTCTCATTGACTCCAGAGTTCAGGTCAATCTCCTGTCATCGAGAGTTGTACAGGATTACCAGCTGCAGATGGTACCCAACACCATTGGCCTGAAGGGTTTAGGGCAAACAGGACCTAAGACCTTAGGTACTGTACTGTTGACCGCTATACTGCATGGAATGACATTCGCCCCGACTGTGTTCCATGTAGTACCTTCAGGGACTATGGCTGAGCACACAGTGCTTGGCTACCAGTTCTTGAGAGCAAATGGAGTGATAGTTGACAGAGCCAGAAATCGGCTGAGCATTGGCAATACTCCCCAAGATCCTCTGGGAGTATTATGTCCCGATACGTAGAGCCTGTTGTCAGCAAGTGCTTTACGCACTTGAGGTCCACGCAGCCGATTCAATGAGGATTGCCAGTATTGAGCCAGTACTTGTTCCAGTTACTGTAAACTTTCCTAAGGGACTTGACACCTCTTTAAGGTGCCCTGCTTGTCCGACCAACTGTTGACCGGAAATGTAGTATGATGGCGACGTCAAAGAAAGTTACAGCAATCCCTGGCATCCTCGAGCTGAAAGATGGAAAAGCCTCAGTTTTAATCAAGGGTTCATCTGAAGAAACTGCCAAGATCAAGAAAGGCGATCTCTTGGGGAAGGTGCTCACCATGGCAATGGTAGATGCTCCTCTATCCTGCCTGAAAGCACAGGTGTGTGACCTGACTCCTGAACCGAACGTATTGGAAGAGATAGACAATCTGTCTATCTTCGACAAACTGGACTCTTCTCAGAAGGACCAGTTTTGTCAAATGCTTTGACGTCATCTTCCGGTCATCAGTACTGGTGATGATGATGTGAGAGTGCTCAAGCACACCAATAGGCATCCACCTGTATGACGAGACGCCCATTTACCAGAGAGTTCGACGGTTTGCCAACCCGTCGCTGACGCCATCGAGGAACAGTGCAAGGAGTTGCATGAACTGCATATTATTGAACCCAGCATCTCTCCTTGGTCTTCACCTATTGTTCCAGTCCAAAAAAAAGGACAATAGTATACGGTTGTGTGTGGACTACCGTAGACTGAATAAGGTGACTGTCTCTGATAAGTTCCCGATGCCTAACAAGGCCAATTTTGTATTTGGACTTCAAGGAGTCAAATACTTAACAACCCTTGACCTGGTTCGTGGATACTACCAGTTACCGTTGGCAGAGGACAGTAAAGAATACACGGCTTTCTCTACCACCTTTGGACACTGGCAGTTCAGACGCTTATCGTTTGGACTGAAAAATGCACCTGCAGTGTTCCAGAGAGAAATGCAGAGTATTCTCCAAGAGTTCCTAAAAGCCAAGGTGGTTGTCTACATTGATGACATCTTGATATTTGGGTCTTCTTTCGAGGAACACCTGAAACTGGTAGAACGAGTTTTGGCTACTCTCCAGAAGCACGGACTCGAGATAAAACTCGGAAAGTGTTCTTGGGTTCAAGCCGAGGTCAAGTATCTTGGTCATCTGGTTGGACGTTCTGATATGCGTTAGCTGCCAGAATACATCCAGAAAGTGGAGGACTTCCCTAAACTGATCACTGTGCGTGAGCTATGGAGATTCCTGGGACTGGTAAATTTCCAACGGAAGTTTATCCCCATGTGCTCACAGATAGCCAAACCATTATCTGCAAAGACTGGAGGACAAAAATCCCAAGGGACTAGGAAACAGAAGTGGACTGCAGAAATGGACGGTGCCTTTGTGCGCTTGAAAGAACTGATCAAGGAGGACATTATGTTGTCATACCCTGACTACTCCGCTGATGCTAAACCCTTGGAGTTGTTTGTTGACACTTTGGGTGAGGGTGCTGGTGCTTGTCAGTGCCAGTAGTCCTTGAAGCATCCAGGGGAGCGTCGGGTGATAGCGTACGACTCCATGACTTTCCTTGACTGCGAGACCCGTTACTCTACCATTGAGCGTGAGTTGGCTGCTCTACGGTAGGGGGTGAAAACCTTCAGGGCCTTCCTCTATGGTCAGTTCTTCGTGATCCATTCTCATCACCGTCCCCTGATGTACCTTCATGACATGAAGATGGTGGACAGTCGCCTAGCCCGGACACTGGAGGACCTGTCCGAATTTAACTTTAATGTTAATTACTGTATAGGTGATCAGAATGCCACAGCTGACTGGTTATCCCGCTGGCCCTCATTTACTGACTGTCTGTTTGTTACTGGACCCAGCACTCCCAAGTTACCTAATGGACTGGCCTTGTATATGGAGGTTCGTGGTGGTCCAAATTCTCTCATAGAATCCTTGGAGCTAGTTGTGAACTGCTACTGCCTGGCATAAAGGTTCGTAGAGACGGGCCTTCAGGGACTGAAGGACTCGAACCGCGTTCCCAGGAGGAGGTGGAGATCCGACGGGGGACAACTTATCTCAAACTTGTATAAGTAAATGCATCGATGGGAGAGAATCCCCTTCCACGACATCAGTCACAAAGGACCGAACACTTCGCCTGGAAGACCGATGTTGAAAAGTGTCTGAGGTGCCTAGACATCTTTTCCGCAACTCGTTGTGAAAGACCTCTCTGAGAGAGGTGGTGTTGGATCGTCCCAGGCGTGAAGTAGATGCAAAGCTACGTCTTAGGAAAGTGTTAGCATGTGGCTGCTTGGAAGGTCGTGTCGTGGAGGAAGATCCCTCGGAACTCCATCAGGAGCTGTAGAAGGTCCGGAAACCATTCTGCGGGTTGCCATAGCGAAGCTATTGGAACTCTGTCAGGGGCTGCAGAAGGTCCGGGAACCATTCTGCGGGATGCCATAGCGAAGCTATTGGAGTCATTGATAAGATCTTGCTTATCCTGACTTGGCTGAGGACTTTTTCACTAGACCGAATGGGGGAAAAAAGGCACACCTCTAGGCCACCCCACCGATCTTGGAATATACATCTTGTTTGAGGGCCTGGTGTTCCGGGACTGGGGAACGGTCGAGCGGGAGCCTGAAGTTCAGGGCCGCTGCGAGCATACCCACAGTCGGGGACCTTATAAAGTTAAGACTTTGTTGGATATAAGATGATTCCAAGACAATAGGAGCCCACTATCTGGGTGATTTTGCAAGCAAATTCCTGTACCAGGAATGATGCGAGCAGATGGGGCAACTAGTAGTCCTTTGTCCATCTGAGGTTTCGTACTGCTAGATGGTTCTCTAAGAGAGGTGAATGCTGGTACCTTTCTGAATCGGGCTAACGGACGAGGCTGGAATGGTGCGGCATATGCAACCCCCCCCCCTCTTTCGATGCATTAAAGAGAGCATCAGATCCAGAGGGAAGACGAGAAGACAGGCCTCTTTGCAGAAGCTCTCGTCTGCCACCCATCATCCGCGGATCGTCCAGTGGTGGGGGGGGGGAGTGCATACCAATAAACACATCTCGAGATGATGTCGAGACGTGCAACTATTTGCACATTCTTGCAATGAAGGTTGAACAGCCTGTCCTCCCCCAACTGCCACTAATCCAGTGTGGTTGGCCGAATAAGACCGATACCAAACGGTAAACCAGTTAACCAGTACAGCTTATATTATTATAGCGAATCTCCATAGAGATCGCTTTCCAGGCAAGAGACTGTACGGTAATCACCGAATGCATCCAACCAAACCCAAGAGGGTATTGAGACGTATCTCCAATCTATTATTGGATGGGTAAAAAGCATAAGTCTACTACAGAGTAGTAACACTGAACTGTGAACATGACAAGCATACATGTGCAGTTCAACTTAAAAGTCGTGTCCGGAACTCAGTTGGAGAACGTTGAAAACGTTTGCAATGGAGGTTTCCCCTTCTTTGGACAAAAAACGTTTGTACTTCTCCGTCTCCGATCAGTAAACGAGCATTTATATTAAATGTTCCCTACTAGGGAACAGATATGCTTATGAGAAGTTTCCAGCCAAAGCCTTTGTAGGAGACTAAGACTTCCAATCGGGGGAAAGGAAAAAATGCCTATAAGGAGGCAAAACGTAAATGCCGTATGTCTGGTTACAGGAAACTAGCCAAGTAATGTACTGAATAACCTGGTTTCAGTAAGGGATATAAATATCCAACTTAATAGAACGGAGTTCTAATTGCAAGATGTATATAGCCCTTATTGGCAGAAAGATCACTTGCACGCGTATATGTACTTGTCCATTTGCGCTAGCGCATGCGTATTCTCTGCCTCCAGGAAACGTTTGCAACGAATCCGGTTGCAGGAATAATGTATGTGTGACGAATCGCAACATTATTGACCAAGGAATTTTGATAGTTGATAAACTATAATATTTTCTTGAATGAGAGTGCACATGTTCTCAAACAAAATATACAGTTATAGAAGCGATCATTTCCCCTTTGGTTTACCCCTTCTCTTTATGTGAGGGGCTAGCCAGTGTTCATTACACAGTAACAGATACAGTGGAACCTCTACATACGATTGTTCCAACATCCGAAGTAAAATTCCATCAAATTTTTGTCTCGACACCCGAAGTAATGCTCCAACATCCGATGTAGATCTTGTTTACGCTGGTAGATGGCAGCACGTAAGAGGGACGCCATTGAGCGTCGAGTGCTCTGTTCTCTGTTCTTGTGTGTATCGTGTGGTTGTCCTCTGTTTGGTCTGTTATTAACAGTGCTTATTTTCTTCCTTTTCTCATATTTCCTTTTTGATTTTACCTATAATCATGGTGCCTAATAAGCTAAGTTTCAGTACAGGTAGTGGTGAGAAAAGGAAGAAGGCAATTCTTTCATTAGAATTGAAACAAGATATTATAGAAAAACATGAGAGCAGTGTGCATGTGAGTGATATGGCTAAACAATATGGCTGGAATAGGCCTATGATCATGACGATCATCAAGCAGAAGGCAGCCATTAAAGCAGATAAACCATCGAAGGGGATCACCATTATTACAAGACATCGTAGCAATACCCTGGAAGAGATAGAACGCCTTTTGTTGATAGGGATAAAGGACAGAGATTGTTGGCAACGATCATTTGTGAAAAGGGACAGCGTGATGAACAGAAAAAAAGAAAAAAGTTAAGCAAAGAAAACCAAGATAGCATTAACAAGCTCTTTTAAAAGGTCTTGTCTCTTTTTCTGTTTCTCTCTAAACATAGCATTAACATATTCTTTAAATAAAATCTCTTTCTCTCTCTCTCTCTCTCTTGTTCTTCTTCGCTGTTATAGTGTTAGAGACGTCTATTATTTTTTTGTCCGAGAGAGAGAGAGAGAGAGAGAGAGAGAGAGAGAGAGAGAGAGAGAGAGAGAGAGAGAGAGAGAGAGAGAGAGATTAAACAAAAATGTGTTTAGAGTACATAGGATTTTTAACAGCGTCAACGAGTTGAAAAACAATTACAGTAAATGTAACTAAGAAAGTAATAACAGCGAATCTGAATTCCTTTATTAACTAAAACAAATATTGATACAAACACACTCGTGTGCGTAAGCACACACACACACAGGTGCAGGAATTGCTATGCAGTAAGAGACAGACGGTCGGGGAGGAGGTAGAGATGGTGACTGCGATAACGTACCGTAACCCGTCACTGAAAGTGATGAAAATTAAAAATCAAAAGAAAAAGAATTTAAAAAATGTGAAATACAAAAATTTAAAAAAATAAATAAGCTAAGTTAGATTAAAGTTTCCGTAGTGTAAATTAAGGTATGTTATCGCAGTCACCCCCTCTACCTCCTCGCCGATCGTGTCTCCTCCTGCGTGTGTTTGTATCAATATTTGCTTTAGTTAATAAAGGAATTCAGATTCGCTGATATTGCTTTTTTAGTTACATTTAATTGTCTTTCAACTCGTTGACGCTGTTAAAAATCATATGTACACAACACATTTTTGTTTAATCTCTCTATCTCTCTCTCTCTCTCTATCTCTCTCTCTCTCTCTCTCTCTCTCTCTCTCTCTCTCTCTCTCTCTCTCTCTCTCTCTCTCTCTCTCTCTCTCTCTCAGAAAAAAATAATAGACATCTAACACTAATAGTGAAGAAGAACAGAGAGAGAGAGAGAGAGAGAGAGAGAGAGAGAGAGAGAGAGAGAGAGAGAGAGAGAGAGAGAGAGAGAGAGTATTTATTTAAAGAACATGTTAACGCCATGTCTACCTTCTCGCCGATCGTCCATCTCCTCCTGGCATAGCAAATCCTACACCTGCGTTGGCGTGTCTCTAAGGTAAAATGACAATAAAACACATTTTTTATTTATTATTTCTTTATAATTATCTTTTTTTTACATCCTTCTTTCATATTATGTAGTTATGTTATTGTTATGTGTAATTATATGTAGTAATTTATTAAGGAGTTATTATAGGTTTTTGGGGTGTGGAACGAATCATACAAATTACAGTGTATTCTTATGGAAATATTTGCACCAACATACGATTGTTTTAACATACGAAGCAGTTTCTGGAACGAATTAAGATCGTATGTAGAGGTACCACTGTATCTGGTTAGCTGTGGGCGGGGTTTGAAACGTTCGTAAATGTTATGAAAAGTTGCCCACGCTGTTGCTATCGTTATTTTAACGTCAGCTAACACTGTCCCTTCAGGACTAATTGTTTGAAACAAAAACCCTGTAAGGATAGAATAAAAAAGTCTCAGAAGCCTATCGTATAAAACGGCAAGTCGTTGTACCCAGGGTATAATGACGGTAGAACTCCAGTTTAGGACAATAACCTCACGGTTTTGTCTTGGCTAGAGCGCATGCTCCTGGAGGGTTTACGGCCTTCATGAAGTTTTAACAACACCCATTGAAGTTCTGTAAAACTTCTCAAGAACGAGTCTCCCGAAAAGGGTGAAGTCTCGTATGTGGGGGTTTGCTTCCAGAAGACCAGACATAATTGCCATCGACCGCTTACCGAAAGGAGTTGCCATCGAACGCTTTCTCGCTAGTGAGAAAACTACCGTCTAATTCAGGCAAGGCCTGCCAAGGGAAATTAATTGGAATGTAAAGAATTTTTCATTCCCCGCTAATTTCCGTCTGCTAACCAAACCACTCGAAGTGGGAAAGTGGAGGGAAGATGACGGTGGTTCGTTCGAAAACGAAAGGATCGGTGTTGGCGAAACCAGCCTAGCTGACATAGTAATCAGCTGGGAGTGTAGAGTGACATCAAGTCACACATTTGGAAGACCCATCCCGTAGGGAGGCGGGAAGGTCGATCATAGAGTTTTCAGAAAAAATTCTGGATCGTGGACACCGAGAGATTCAGATGAGAACCTAGGGGTTCAGAAACTATTTGTGAATTCCTTTCTCAAGACCTTCAGGGATGTTGTGACGAGAACCCGCAGGAACTCTGTCGCTGATTCCTGATGGAATTTTCAGGAATCGTGTTACGTGACCAGGACCCAAAGGAACTGTGTCATAGTTACTTGTAGAGAGTCGGAAACCCCTAGGCAGCAGGCATCCGTGTGTCATAAGAGTAAAACTCTTGATGACGATGCACGCGCGTAAACTCTTCACGGGACGAGAGTTCGAAAAATCTTCATGAGAGTACAGTGAACCCTCGCTACTTCGCGGTTCGACCATCGCGGATTCACCACTTCGCGGATTTTTTCCATAACCCATATATATACAGTAATATATATATATATATATATATATATATATATATATATATATATGTATGCATGTATTTATGTATATATGTAGGTATGTATATGTGTATACATATAAATATATATATATATATATACACACACACACACACATATATATATATATATATATATATATATATATACATATATAATATACATATATATATATATATATATATATATATATATATATCTATATATCTAAAGTAGGAAGATGTGATGTAGTTCTAAGGGAAAAGTATGGGAATATGTCTGGGTAATAAGCAAAGCTCTACCTCCAGTTTGTTTCTACATTATGATCAGAGATAAATGTAAACAAAACATTGGTTGCCATTTTTTATCATGCTTTTTAGCATGTTTAGGAAATGCATGATATAATATCACCTTTAATATTTGTGCCTGTTTTAGTTTAGGGTACTGTAGTACATGCATTAAGTGTTCTGTACATTAAAGGGTAGTTTGTTAACAGTACTACGTACAAGGGAAGGTTTTAAAAGTCTGAATATACATGTTGAATAAATAGGTAAATATGGTGTCACTACTTCGCGGATTTTCACCTATCGCGGCCGCGACTGGAACCTATCTACCGCGATAAACGAGGGTTCACTGTAAAACTCTTCTGCATCGCGAACACTTCGCGCAACAAGAGTTTGAAAAACTCTCTGTTGTAAGAGTAGTTCCGGCACTTCAACTGATTGCGCGCGCCTAGTTGTTCGTGCGCATAAGGTTGGTCGTGCGCATAAGGTTGGTCGTGCAAGCCAAGTTGGTTGTGCGCGCCAATTTGGTCGCGCGCAAAAGGTTGGTCGTGCGCGCCAACTTGGTTATGCGCGCCTATTTGGTCGTGCGTGCCAATTTGGTTGTGCGCCAATCCAGTCGTGCACGCCAATCTGGTCGTGTGCGCCACGTCGGCCGTGCACGCATATGATTGGCCATGCGCGCCAATTTGCGAGCGAGAGCTCTGTGGAGAGAGTGCTCACTACTACGTTCACCCGAAGGTTCACGATAGCCTGTGTTCTGTGAGTACGAATGATCAACACAACGAGAGTCTGCAAACTCTGTCATATAAGTATGACTATGGTCACGAGAACTCGAAGGTTCAGCGTGAACTGCATTGTGAGACCCCGAAGGATCAGCGCAAACGAGACATGGAAGTTTTTCTGTCACGAGACCCAGAAGGATCAGCGTGACTAAGGACATGAGAGACCAAAGGCGTAACGTGGCCTGTGTTGCGAGACCAAGAAGGGTCAGCGAAATGAGAAACCGAAGTTTGCTTGTCACAAAACACCGAAGTGTCAGAGTGACTAAAGTTATGAGAGCCCAAGGGTTCTGCGTAACTAATGTTACAAGACCCCGAAGGGTCATCGTAACGAAAAACTGAAGTTTCCTTGTTACAAAACACCGAAGTGTCAGAGTGACTAAAGTTATGAGAGCCCAAGGGTTCAGTGTAACTAATGTTACGAGACCCCAAAGGGTCATCGTAACGAGAAACCGAAGTTTCCCCGTCACAAAACATTGTAGTGTCAGAGTGGCTAAAGTTACGAGAGCCCAAGGGTTCTGTGTAACTAATGTTACGAGACCCTGAAGGGTCAGCGTAACGAGAAACCAAAGTTTTCTGTCACAAAACACCGAGAGGTTAGCATGATTGATGGTACAAGTTCCCGAAGGCTCCATGTTACCATCGTTACGAGAGCCAGAAGGTTCAGCATAACTGAAACCCGAAGGTTATGAGCGGAGTCCCGAAGGACTCCAACTGTCATGAGGACCCGGAGGATCAACATGACGAGAGCCCGAAGGCTTACGATCACGCCAGCCCAAAGGGTGATCAAAACGAGACCCCAAAGGGTCAAGGAGAAACAGCAGGATCAAAGATAACACCTCAGCAGGGGAGGTTTGTTCTCCAGAAGTAAAATGTCGCTGAAGGAGAACCATAAGCGTAACAGGGCGCTCTTCTCTCGAGAACGAGAGACTCGTTCCCCCAAAGGGGTAACCTGCTATAAGTTATTTCTTGCGAATGAAAGGGAAGTTATCCGAAGGAGATGGCCTAGGACAAGCTTTTTCCCAGCTCTATGGGAATAAAGCGTAGGCGTAAAATATCTCTCTCGCGAACGAGGGAGAATTCCTCCCGAAGGAGGACATCGCCTAAGAAAAGCTTTCTCCCAGCTCTATGGGAAAAAAACGTAGGCTTAATAATATCTCTCTCGCGAACGAGAGAGAAGTCCTCCCGAAGAAGGACTTCGCCCAAGACAAGCTTTCTCCCGGCTTTATGGGGAAAAAAGCATAGGCGTAATAATCTCTCTCTCGCGAAGGAGGACATCGCCTAAGGCAAGCTTTCTCCCAGGTCTATGGGAAAAAAGGGTAGGCGTAATAATCTCTCTCTCGCGAAGGAGAGAGAAGTCCTCCTGAAGGAGGACATCGCCTAAGGCAAGCTTCCTCCCAGCTCTATGGGAAAAAAGCGTAGGCGTAAAAATCTCTCTCTCGCGAATGAGAGAGAAGTCCTCCCGAAGGAGGACATCGCCTAAGGCAAGTTTTCTCCCAGCTCTATGGGAAAAAAGCGTAGGCGTAAAAATCTCTCTCTGCGAAAGAGAGAGAGAGAAGTTCCCCTTGAAGGAGGAACATCAAGTTGAAGGTTGACAGCAATTGCTACCTCATAACGTGGGCAGCTCACGAGCTACCACATGGAGCGCAGGATAACTAACAGGGCAGCCGTAGCCATCGACCTTGTGTTCTACGTCACTGCTACCTGTGGAAAATTAAGTTGTGATCAATTACAATTCATGCTCCGCTGCACAACATACACTATTCGGGGAATAAGTCATCTTCCTTGCAAGATAATTCCTCGAAAGGGAGCTGAACTGTTATACACTTTAACTCAATAATGAAACAAACACACGGCAGTGTTGAGAACCTGCCGACCACCAGCGCAGGGTTGGGCAGCAATGACAACTCCCTTACGGCGGAGGCAGTCGGATACGTTGTCAACTGTAATTAAAGTTACAACGATCTAACAACATAAACGTATATTTCCATTTATACATACATACACGCATATATATCTAAGATAAAGGAAAACACACACGAGAAAAAATGACAGAAAAACAAAAAATGACAGAAAAACAATCAAGGTAAGTCTTTGTGGGAGAGTAAGGCAGCATGTCCGTCCTCTATCGAGCCATAAAGTAAAGTGGTTACTCAGCTGAGAGGTATGAGTGAGCAGGGTAGCCAGTCTACACCACCCCCGACAGCTAACTAGCAGATGGGGTACTTATCCCTCACTAAAATTATCATGGATCGTCTTTCAGCTACGCCGAAAGTATACCCTATATATAGCGGAGGGTTTGTATCAACGCCGGTACAACTAAATTTTAGTTTTCATGTATATTCATTGTTTAATATGATTTATCATCAATTCCCACCACAGAATTGTTTTTATCAATGAACTGTCAAATGATGTACCTGATGAAATGTAATATATGCTAAATAGAATTGTATAGATTGGTATAGGGCACTGTTACTCGCCATGAGACAATTTTTCAGATGGACTAAAGAGCTAATGAAGGGGGGGGGGGGGATATACAGTAAAAGAACAACCAGAAAGGCTAGGGATAATACAAATTACTTCAATACTGTTATTTTTAAAAAATTTTATTCTTTTTATTTTTCTATGCATTAATTGGTTGTACTCTTGTCCATCTCCTCTATGTAAAAAAATTCCTTTGTTTTTACAGAGTAATGGTTTTAGTAGTGAGAATTACACACGTTTTTTAACAGTTCCTAATTTGTGCATATCCTCAACCTGTGGGGCATGTGGATTGTTGGATGGACAAGTTATTTTTGCCTTCCCTTAGAAAAAAAAGTGTTTGTTGATTCCATGTACATTACAGACAGTAAGTGAAACGTGGTGAAATTATGCTTGAAACTGGATACCATTTACCCTTAATTAGTTTTTATTACACAATGATGCTCATTACTAAGAGATGTTTTCCCATCATAGTGTAATTACTTTTTAATGTAACTTGTATTCACTAAAACATCTTACTGGATAGATACCACTACTCCAGATCCAGTGCTTGCATTGGGTTTTGAGTGCATAATAATTCATTATATTACAGAGGTGCACTTCCTTCAGAACCATCTGTTTTTACATAAAAAATTATATTTTCATTATAAAATAAATTTTTGAACATCCGGTGGATATATATATATAGCTAATGTCTCTGACGTAAAGCAAAAAATTCAAAACTCGCGGGCAATCGTAGATTGGGAAGCTAGGTGTACTACTAGCGCCACCACTCGCCAGGATACTGGAACCATTCCACAAGTCCTCAGGTCTTCTCTGCCCATAGGTCTCTAGAGGGGCGGAAGGGAGGGAGTTTAATTATATATATCCACCGGTTAAATATGTTCAAAAATTTATTTTATAATGAAAATATAATTTTAAAACATTAGACTTAGCCGGTGGATATATATATATAGCTGATTGACACCCTTGGTGGAGGGTAAGAGACCAGCAGTAAACAACATAGGAATATAACTCGAGTTTTGATAGAAACAAACTTAAGGGTTCGTACCTGATAAGGAAGCTGACTTTTATGATTCTCTGCCTCATTAGTCCGCTATCCTTATGAAGCCCAGCGATCCACTCAGGGGGCTGAAAGACCTCTAGGAACTGTCATATCTGGGGTGAACACCCCTATGACAGGACCTCAACCAATATCCTTGATATGGGCACTCTCAAGTAACAAGTTTGACCACCCGCTAAAATCAAAAGATTGCGGAAGACTGTCACAGTCCCCACATACAACCAAAAAGACAATAGTTTCAAGAGAAGAAAAAAAGGTATTAGGATTAGGGGAATGTAGTGGTAGAACCTTCACCCACTACTGCACTCGCTGCTACGAATGGTCCCAAAGTGTAGCAGTCCTTGTAAAGAGTCTGGACATTCTTTAAATAATGTGAAGCAAACACAGATTTACTCCTCCAAAAGGTTGCGTCCATAATGTTTCATAGGGATCGATTTTGCTTGAAAGCCACTGAAGTTGCCACAGCTCTGTGTGTTCTTACTTTCAGCAATCCAAGGTCAGCCTCTCTAATCAAGAACCTGACAAAATACGATAAGGCGTTCTTTGACATCGGTAAGGAGGGCTTCTTGACCGAACACCATAAGGCTTCAGACTCGCCTCGTAAATTCTTGGTTCTGTCTAGGTAAAATTTAAAAGCTCTCAAAGGGCACAGGACCTTCTCTATCTCGTCACCAACCACATCTGACAGGTTGGGAATCTCAAAAGATTTCGGCCATGGATGGGAAGGACGCTCATTCTTGGCCAAGAAACCAAGTTGCAAGGAGCATACTGCCTTTCCAGTACAGAAGCCGACGTTCTTACTGAAGGCATGAACCTCACTAACTCTCTTCGCAGTCGCTACACTCACTAGAAAAAGTGCCTTTAAGGTGAGATCTTTAAAAGAGGCTAAGTGTACAGGTTCAAATTTCTCAGACATAAGAAATTTCAGGACAACATCTAGATTCCAAGCTGGTGTCACTATCCGATGCTCCTTGGAAGTCTCGAAGAACTTGAGAAGGTCTTGAAGGTCTTTATTGTTAGAGAGGTCTAGGTTCCTGTGCCTGAAAACTGCAGCCAACATGCTCCTGTAACCTTTAATGGTAGAGGAGGAAAAGTTATGTTCACTCCTAAGGTGTAGCAGGAAGTCAGCGATTTGGGCTATAGAGGTATCAGACGAGGAAATTGAGGTGACTTAGCACCAATCTCGAAACACCTCCCATTTGGACTGGTAGATCCTGATGGTAGAGGATCTCCTTGCTCTGGCAATCGCTCTAGCTGCCTCCTTCGAAAAGCCTCGAGCTCTCGAGAGTTTCTCGATAGTCTGAAGGCATTTAGACGAAGAGCGTGGAGGTTTTGATGGAACCTTTTCATGTGCGGTTGTTGGAGCAGATCTAACCGCATTGGCAGGCTTCTTGGTATGTCCACCATCCATTGATGTACCTCGGTGTACCATTCTCTTGATGGCCCGAGGAGGGCAACCAATGACAACTTGGTCCCTTTGTGAGAGGCGAACCTTTGTAGGACTTTGTAAAGGATTTTGAAGAACGCATCGATGTGGACCGCCTCTAGATCTGGAACTGGAGAGCAGTATGTTGGAAGCCTCTTCGTTCTCGAGGTTGCGAATAGGTCTATGGACGGACGTCCCCATATCCGCCATAGTTTCTCGCAAACCTCCTGATGCAGAATCCATTCTGTGGGAATGACTTGGCCTCTTCTGCTGAGGCAGTCTGCCATCACGTTCCTTTCTCCCTGTATGAACCTTGTTAGTAAGGTGATGTTTCTCTCCTTTGTCCAAACCAGAAGCTCCCTTGCAGTGAAGTAAAGGGACTGCGAGTGGGACCCGCCTTGCTTGGAGATGTAGGCTAACGCTGTGGTGTTGTCTGCGTTTACTTGCACTACCTAGTTTCGGATTAGTCTTTCGAAACTTTGAAGGGCCAAAAGAACTGCTAGAAGCTCCTTCTGGTTGATGTGAAGACTCTCCTGGTCTTTGGTCCATAGGCCCGAGCATTCTAGTTTGTCTAGTGTTGTTCCACACGCCGAGTCCGAGGCGTCTGAGCACAACACATGGTCTGGGTTCTTGTGTGCTAGAGAGAGGCCCTCCTGAAGTCTGAGATTGTCATCCCACCATTTCAGGCAACTCTTGACCGTCTCTGGAAGCGGAATGGTCAGTGCTTCTAAGCCCTTCTCCTTGTCCCAATGCTGGTTGAGGTGAAACTGGAGAGGGCGAAGATTGAGTCTCCCTAGGGAAACAAACTGCATCAATAACGAGAGTGTTCCCAGCAGACTCATCCACTTCCTTACACAACAAATGCTCTTCCTTCGGTAAAAACGAATCTTTATGAGACCTTGTTCTAGTCTTGTGGGCGATGGAAAAGCCCACAAAACTAGACTCTGTATCTCCATCCCCAAATAGAGAATTGTTTGAGATGGGGTCAGTTGAGACTTCTCCTCGTTGACTAGGAGACCCAACTCCTTCTTTAGGGCCAAAGTCAATCTGAGATCCTTCAGACAGCGATGGAAGGACAACGCCTTGAGTAACCAGTCGTCTAGGTATAGGGAGGCTCTGATACCTGTCGAATGTCGAATGCAGGAAGCTCGACACGTTCTGCATGAGCTTCGTAAACACTAGAGAGGCGGTGCTGAGACCGAAGCACAGAGCTCGAAATTGGAAGATTTCCTTCCCGTATACGAACCTTAGATAGTGTTGGAAGGTCGGATGAATCGGGATATGGAAGTATGCATCTTAGGTGTCTAGAGAAACCATCCAGTTGCCTTCCCTTACTGCTGCTAGCACAGACTTGGAAATCTCCATTGTGAACTTCGATTTCAGAGTGAACGCGTTGAGCGCACTCACATCCAGCACTGGTCTCCAACCCCCCGAGTTCTTTGGAACTAGGAAGAGGCGGTTGTAAAATCCTGGAGACTGGTGGTTTAGCACCTTCTCCACAGCCACCTTTTTTAGCAAAAGGGACACCTGTAGGCGCAAAGCTTGTCTTCTTGCGTCCTCCCGGTATCTGGGAGAGAGACCTATCGGCTCTTAGACTAGAGGGGGTTTCTTTACAAAGGGTATTTTGTACCCCTCCTTCAACAAGAGGACGGACCACTGATCTGCTCCTCTTCTCTCCCAAGCCTGCCAGAAGTTCTTCATTCTGGCCCCTACTGCTGTCTGAAGTTGAGGGCGGTCAGACTCTGCCACGACTTGATCTAGCTCCCCTCCTTTTACCTCGTCTTCCATCAGAGCGAGAGTTGCATCTGTTGGAGGCTCTACCACGAAAGGGAGGAATGAACCTCAATGCAGGGGTGTCCACCTTCGGTCTGCTGCCTGAAAACGACGAAGGCAGCACCTTGCGAGCCGTTTTAGAAACCAGATCATGGGTGTCCTTCAAGGCTAGCGATGAAGCTATTTCCCTCACAAGCTCTTGGGGAAAAAGCGAACGAGAAAGCAGTGCAAACAGAAGCTCCGACTTCTGACAAGGAGTAACTCCAGTAGCTAGGAAGGAGCACAACGTTTCTCACTTCTTAAGGACACCTACCGTAAAAAGAGCAGCAAGCTCATTAGATCCATCCCTTACGGCTTTGTCCGTCGAATGGCCAACCAATGAGAAGAGTCTAGGAGGTTTGAGAAGTCGCTCTGCACAACAGTGCTCGGTTATTAAGGCAGAGGCCGGAACTCCCAAGCCGAGAACTACTCCTGTCTCAAACCAAAAGCTGGACCTGGATGCTAGTCTAGCAGGAGGAAAAAAGCAAACCCAGACTGCAAAGATCTATTCTTGGACTGCAGCCAGTTTCCTATAAGTTTCAAGGCTTCTAGCAAGACCTAGAAAGAACCATCTTAGTATAAGAAGATGTCGAAGTTGTCGCTCCCAGGGTAAACTTCGATGAGGCAAGAACTCTCCTAAAACATCAGGCAAGGAAAGGTGTGTACATAACAGCCTCTTCCTCAGACAAGAGTCCAACTGAAGTATGGAAGTCTTGATGGCCTGTTTGGTTGGGCGATTCTGACGCTAGGCGTCGCATACGACCGCGCATCAACTTGGCGAAAGAAGCGGCCAACTTGACGTAGGACGTCACGTCTAACTTGACGTAAAGCGTCACAAGAAAGGAGCTGAACGTCACTTCTAACTTGCTGTTCGACTTCACGTCTAACTTGACGTACAACGGAGCGTAAAGCGGTGGCGCGAAAATCTTCGCCCGCTACTACGATCGTGGGAAGCTTGAACGTTTGCGGTAAAGCTTTCGATCCGCTTGAGGAGTTACCTCATAGCCAGCAGACTAAAAAGACTGCATTAGCGAGGACAGCCTGTAGCTGCATGTCCTCTGTCATGCACATTATCCGATGACGATGTAAACTTAACCTCACCTTTCCTAGGGTGAGGGTGAACGTCCTGTGATACGACATTAGGAACGCTCGAAGGGACGTCTGCTCGAGCGGCTACGCCTCTTGTTCCCTTTCGCCGATCGACATTCCTTCTACCAGGGGTTGGGGGGCTTGAAAGAGGTCTAAGGCTAGGTGAATGACAGGTTTAAGCAGACGCACCCTCCACAGCACTAAACACATTGGCCGCACTAACACTGGCACTTTAGTGATTAACCTCGGACAAAAGTTAATCTCCGTCCGTAGCAAGCAATTCTCCCTTAACACAAAAGGCTTGAATCGCGATATATGTCCTTTAGTGTAGCCTCATAAGTAAATAAGTGTATCACACATGTAATAATTAATAAACATATACATATATATATATATATATATATATATATATATATATATATATATATATAAGTAATGTAAAAGTGAAATATATAAAATATAAGTTAATAAGGTTCAGTGGCTTGGGACGAGAATAAAAAACTAGATCGAGAAGAACTACATTTTTTCTCTCTCTCTCCCTGTACAGTGACTTGGGATGAGAATAAATATCTGGATCGAGAAAAGAACACTCACTCACTCACTCACTCACTCACTCACTCACTCACTCTCTCTCTCTCTCTCTCTCTCTCTCTCTCTCTCTCTCTCTCTCTCTCTCTCTCTCTCTCTCTCTCTCTCTCTCTCAGTTAAGAGAGTAATGGCTCAAGCCACTCACTCTCCGACAATAAAAGGCTATTTTACTAAAGAAAAAATACTAAAAGGACTAATTAATTGCAAAATAACATGTTCCTTTTATCTAGTACAACTTAAAAACTTCAGTTTGTAAGAAGAGTGTACTATTCGTCAAATTCGATACAAATTGAAATCGTAATATTGTAATGATAGACTGAAAACTGCGTAGCATAAATAAACTGAACGCTAGTTAATCTTTGAAAACAGATCGAAGACTATCCAAAGAAAAAAAAAATTTATTAAAAAGACAAAAATTTTCTTAAAATATTCATCACAACGATCCATAAAAATACATTATTTACACGGCATTTAGTACAAATGGAGTGGGGATCGATAGAGGCCTAAGGAAAGCGGGTCTTACAGCCTATCAAACACTTCCTATACACAGGGAAAGGGTCGGCCATTATGGAATGGTCAAAAATAGTCAAAACAAAAAGAGTTTCAGGAAAAGTCGTAAGAAAATCCAATCAGTGAAAACCATTAACCAAAAAACAAGTACTTCACCAAAGCTGTTGCAAACTTGAAGGTTATGCGCAAGCATGAAAGTTCCAATGTTGTCGCCACAGCGGCAGAGAAGAACTGAGGACTTGTGGAATGGTTCCAGTATCCTGGCGAGTGGTGGCGCTAGTAGTACACCTAGCTTCCCAATCTACGATTGCCCGCGAGTTTTGAATTTTCTGCCGTACGTCAGAGACGTTAGCTATATATATATCCACCAGATAAGTCTAATGTTTAAAAATTGTATGGCACTGACTACTATTGGAAAAAATAGCACTAACAGGAAAGGGTAATTGTACTATTTTTAGTGAGCAAATCGTGTCTTACAGGCATTAATGGGATTCATGTCAACAAATGCTCAATGGTCTTTGGCCTGCAGCCCTGTTAAAAGCTGCATTCAGAATCATCCGCAATGTTTATTCTATTATAGGATAACTGGTTGTAACTTCATTTTAATAATGTCCAGTAGCTAGCATTTACATATAGATATCATCTTTAAATGATCCCTGATTGTGAGTACTGTATGTTATTGATATGGGTGTGCTCAAAGTGTGGGCTGCTTGCTTTATTTTCCAAATAAAATTTTCTAGTCTAGTTATTGCTGGTCAAGTTCATTCAGTATTGTAGACCTGTGTTTTCTCATCATTGAATCTATTTTTTTTCTTTTTCTAAATAAATATGACAAATTTGGAAGTAATTTGCATTTTTCCTAACAATACAAACCTGTAGCTATTTATATAGGTATTACTTTAGGGAAGCGGAAAGATTGAGCCATTATAATTCAGCGAGGGTTAACTACCTATTCTGCTAGTTAGATAACTAGTAGTAACCCCCCCCTCACTCATACACCTGTGACTGTGCTTCACTCTGCTTGGAGATAGGACTTCGAAAGGGGACAGGGTTGGCGGGCAAGTTTGTATAATTAGCAACAGGTTTGTATAGTTAGGAAAAATACAAATTACTTGCATATTTCTAATTTCTTCCGTAACTGGAATACAAAGCAACCCTATTTATGGAGGTTGACTCACACGTTGGGGGGGATTGGACGTCCCTGACAATCTGTCTTTTTGGCCTTACCTTGGGCTTCCTTATTATGTATGTTAGTACATAAATATGGAAACCCTAACACCTTGCTAAACATAGCTAAGCATGGTCTGCTGCCTATACAAGCTGTGAGTTGAGTTACTAGCAATGTGACTAAACCTTGCTAAGCATGGTCTGCTGCCTACACAAGCTGTGTGTTGAGTTACTAGCAATGTGCCTGTCAAGGGATAAGTTATTCCCGAGTCTGTAGGAATTAACGGAGTTGACCAAGACATTCCCAATACCACCTCACCAAGGTATGGGTACGTATCAGTATTGATGCAATAGGACCCAAGATGCTGATTTCCCCAAGAGAGGGGAGGATAAAGAAAGGTAAAGAGCCAGTCATTCCTTTTCATGCACTCGGACTAAAACCGGGTAACCAATGCCCTCACCCTTCTGCTACTTGTCCTATAAGGAGCTTGAGGTACTAAACCAGCTGTTGTGCACTCACTAAAGGACCGATAGAGAATGTATTGAGGTTCCGGGGTCACGTCTTGCAGGTAATGAGCTGTGAAATTCGTTTGACGTTTCCACATGAACGCTTACAGAATCTGCGCCACAGATTAGTTTCTTTAGAAGGCTACGGACGTACCTATGCCCCAAAACATCCTGTGCTCTGGGTTGAAGAGTTGGAGGAGGATCTGGATTCAGGGCATGGTCAATGACTCTGCAAATCCAAGCAGAAAGGGTGTTTTAGGTGATCCTCCTCTTATTTCTGACTATGCTGACGAAGAGAGATAGCACTCGGGGTCGAGCTGCTGCCGTTTTCTTGAGGAAGCACCTCACACTTCATATTGGGCATGGCAACAGATGATCTTGGTCATCGGTTACAGAGCGAGGACTAGTTATCCGGAAGGAATCGAATCTGGATCCGAAACCCCTGAATTCTGAGTCTAGGCAACGAACTCAGGGACGAAGCTGAGGCTTACCTCTCCCCATCCCCTTGAATGGGCGATGTCATACGAGACAGTGAAGTTTGCTGACTCATTTGGCCGAGGCAAAGACGAGAAGGAACACCGTCTTCCATGTGAAATGGCAATATGTTGCCTGGCGTAATGGTTCATAGAGAGGCCATCTTAGGGACCGAAGAACCCGAACCACTTTCCAAGGAGGATGTCTTACTTCAGACTGATAACAGGTAAGTTCATAACTCCGTATGAGGAGGGAAAGTTCTAGTGATGAGGAAATGTCCACTCCTTTCAGTTTAAAGGCAAGACTCAAGGCTGAGTGATAGCCTTTAACCATCAAAACCGAGGTGCATTTCTTCTCGCAAATACACAAGAAACTCCATTATTGGTGGAATAGTGGCATAGAGTGGAGAGATACCCATTCCACGACACCAACCACAGATAATGTTCCACTTCGCCTGGTAGACTGAAGCTGACGATTTTCACAGATATCCAGACATTCTCTTCGCAACTTGTTGCGAAAATTCTCTCTGAGTGAGGAGATGCTGGATCGTCTCCAGGCATGAAGACGTAGCGAAACTACCACTTTGTGGTAAATGATGTGGTTGTGAGTAGATTGTGTAAAGGAGGAAGTTCTCTTGCCAGCTCCGCCAGGAGCAACAGAAGGTCTGGGAACCACTCTGCGTGATGCCATAGTGGAGCTATGAGGGTCATTGAGAAATTGACTGAGGTTCTGGCCTTGTTAAGTACTCTTCTCATCAACCAGAATGGTGGGAAGACATAAACGTCGAGTTTGTCCCACCGGTGTTGGAACACATCTTTCCAGAGTGCCTTGGGGTCTGGGACTGGAGAGCAGTACAGTGGAAGCCTGAAGTCCAGGGCCGTTGCAAACAGGTCCACAGTCAGAGAACCCCACAAAGTTTGACTTTGGTGGCTACTAGATGATGCAAAGACCATTCAGAACCCACTATCTGAGTTGCTCTGCTCACATTGTCAGCAAGAACATTCCTCTTACCGGGAATGAAGCGAGTTGATAGTGAGACCGAGTGGAATTCTGCCATTCTCCGTATCGCTACTGCTAGATGGGATAGGGGCTGCAAAAAAGCACCTCCTTGCTTGCTGATGTAAGCCACTACTGTGGTGTTCTCACTCATCACCACCACTGAGTGACCCACCAGAAACTGATGGAACTTCTGAAGGGACAGGTAGACAGCCTTCATCTCTAAGAGATTTACATGAAGGTACTTTGCGAAATCTGACCAAAGGCATAAGGTCATGTGGTGCAGCACGTAGGACACCAACCCTTCTTTTGATACATCAGAAAAAGGCATCAAATACGGTGGATGTACAAGAAGATCGATACCCTTCAGCAGATTCTCGTCTGCCAGCCATCATCGGAGGTTCATCCGTTCCTCTGGTCCCAAGGCGATCAGCAAGTCCGGGGAATAGAAAGCCTGATTCAAATTAGACTTTAGTTGCTATTAAAAAAAATATTGTAAGAAAAATAAATTGTTTCAATTTCTATGGCTATATTAAATTTATTTTCTGATTATACGGTAGTTTTTTGTTCATATTGTAGTAAGTTCTTTCTCCATTGTTTCATGACCCGCATTCTTTGTTTTTTACAGTGACAGAGCCCTGCACTAAACAGGGATCATATGTTAAAATTTCTTATAGAATTAAGTGAAGTCAGTTCAGATGTAAACAGTGTTATCACTTAATCAAGTAGAGGCGAACAAAGATAATAGCTCATTATGCTTGGAAATGGAACACTAGCCATGTTACTTGATGATAGCCATTAAGTGTTATTTTTCTTGCCTGGGGTCCACAGTAAAAACAAAGAGAGAAGGGTTTGTTAAACCAGAACACTGCAAAAATAGTAAGTGGACCTCTCAGTGAAAAGTAGTGTAGCAGTGTGTTGCAGAAGACGTTACCTATCTTCTATTGGTGAACAATTTATACTACTTCAAATATCTTCCTCGAAGAAATTGTTTTTGTTGGTGGCAATTGGAAGAAGAATGGGAACAAAGTCTCTATCTATTGAATCATTGATTTTTTTTAAGAAAGGTCCTCTGAACCCAAAAATTGAGATATAGTCTTCGATTACTATGGTGTTAAAATGCTAGAAAATCTGTATTTCATACAAAATAGAACTTTATTTTGAAAAAGAACTTTTATATTTCATTTTTGTCTGACTTTGCAATTAAGAGGGGCCTCAAAAAATTATTAATAGTTGGTCTCGCCAAATATCCACTTTCATGGATATAGAATAAGCATGATATACTGTGTAGCACAGAGGATTGTAAGCCTTTTTTCTAATATATTACATAATTTTTTCTATCACACGTAGGTGGTGGTAAACTAAAAAGTTTCAGCCAAATGCAATTTGTGTGATGTGAATGTCCAAACTCGCTGTATGTATATGTAAATCCTGGTCCGCAATATTGCGGGTATCTCCTCTAAGCCTGAAGTTTCCTTATGTCACAAGCTTTGAGCTCTGTCTTGAATATGTTGAATTTGACCGAAAAGGCTCTGTCTTGACGTTAAAATGCTAGAAAATCTGTATTTCATACAAAATAGAACTTTATTTTGAAAAGGAACTTTTATATTTTATTTTTGTCTTTGACTGCAATTAAGAGGGGCCTCAAAAAATTATTATAGTTGGTCTCGCCAATTATCCACTTTCATGGATATAGAATAAGCATGACATACTGTGTAGCACATTGGATTGTAAGCCTTTTTTTGGGGCTCAGGCCATTTCGTCCTGATGGAAGTTCCTTTAAGGTAGCTTCCTAGGGTATATTTGACTACGGTGATATTCCCAGAGAATTTTACCTTAAGGTATCCAGAATTCTAACTCCTGGAGCGAATAACCCTAAATAAATGTTAATGGGATATCGCATAATATCAGAGGACGTATTCTTGACACGCCACATAGCTATCTTCACCCCGAATAGCATCAACGCTTTGAGGGGGGTAAGTGGCAAGAAAACGAAAGGAGAGCCGTTATTAAGGTACCTCTCCTATTATTATTATTATTATCATTATTAAATGCTAGGCTACAACCCTAGTTGGAAAAGCAGAATTCTAGAAGCCCAGGGGCCCCAACAGGGAAAATAGCCCAGTGAGGAAAGGAAACAAGGAAAAATAAAATATTTTAAGGACAGTAACATTAAAATAAATAATTCCTATATAAAATATAAATAATTTAACAAAACAAGAGAATGAGAAATTAGATAGAATAGTGTGCCCGAGTGTACCCTCAAGCAAGAGAACTCTAACCCAAGACAGTGGAAGACCATGGTACAGAGGCTATGGCACTACCCATGACTAGAGAACAATGGTTTGATTTTGGAGTGTCCTTCTCCTAGAAGAGCTGCTTACCATAGCTAAAGAGTCTCTTCTACCCTTACCCAAGAGGAAAGTAGCTACTGAGCAATTGCAGTGCAGTAGTTAACCCCTTCAGCGAAGAAGAATTGTTTAGTTATCTCAGTGTTGTCAGGTGTATGAGGACAGAGGAGAATCTTTCAAAAATAGGCCAGACTATTCGGTGTAAGTGTAGGCAAAGGGAAAGAACCGTAACCAGAGAGAAGGATCCAATGTAGTACTGTCTGGCCAGTCAAAGGCCCTCATAACTCTCTAGCGGTAGTATCTCAACGGGCGGCTGGTGCCCTGTTTTTACAGTTACAGTGCCCTGCACTCAACAGGGATCATATGTTAAAATTTCTTATAGAATTGAGTGAAGCCAGTTCAGAAGTAAACAGGGTGTTAAGACTTAGTCAAGTAGAGGCAAACAGAGGTAAAAGCTTGTTATGCTTGGGAATTGGGACACTAGCCTTGTTTCTTGGTCTTGGCCATTAAGTGTTATCTTTGTTGCCCGAGGTCCGCAGCAAAAACAAAGACAGAAGGGTTTGTTGACCCAGGACACTGCAAAGACAGTAAGTGGACCTCTCAGTGAGAAGTAGAGTAGAGGCATTTTGCAGACAACATTGTTTTTCTCGTTGGTGGCAATTGGAAGATGAATGGAAACAAAGCTGCCATCTATGGAAGCATTGATATTTTTAAAGAAAGGACCTTTGAACCCAAACATTGAGATATAGTGTTTAAAATAAAAGAAATTGCAGGGTTGGCATGGAAATGTGTGTCGAACTTGTTTAGTAAATAAGAGGCGAAATACTAATCAAATTAAGTATTGTGAAGTATATTTCGTTCTTTTTAAATTAAATAAATAATTAATAAATAAATAAAAGATTGAATATTATAAATAATAGTATAAATATTTGAGAGATGCCGCGAATTAAATAACTGGTAGAGTTGTACGGTCGTTAATAATTGATGGTTACCGTTTAGCTCTTCCGTAAAACTAGTTCAGTAGTGTGCGGTAGGGCGGAAAAAATAAAATGGGATGAGTATTTTTCCCTCAGAGTCAGTAGTATTTAAACCTCCGCCAGAAAAACCGTGCTCTCTCTAAAGCTTAAATCAAGTGATTTAAATTACAGGAAGGAACCAACTTCATTTATTCCAAGGAGCCACCAATTTGGAAGGTCAAATTCGCCAAGTATATTTTCTGTTTTTGTTAACATGTAATAGAGAATAGAAACTATGCGTCTTTGAAACCTTAACTCAAACAGGTTGGTTTCTGAAGTTTGGTTCTGAAATAGGTTCCTTTTGTTAATTACAATTATATTTTTTCTTTTATATTTCCAAATTGTTCCTTTTTTATTTCGGAGATTAAGTAGATATTTATCGTAAATGTTTGCTTTAATAATAGTATATATGGGTAATATAATGTGAAATTTATCGGTAATTTGGAGCTTTCGTCGCTAGCTTAACTTCCGTTTTCGATCGCCCATTTGATGTTGGAACGTTCGGTCAGTCCCGTGTTCAATTGTATTAGGGATTTGGTTGTTCTTTTATTCTATTTTCTTATCCTGGCCTGAATTAATATGAAAGTTTTAGTTATTGAGTATTCTTATGCTAGGGATTTGAAGTCTGTTGCCTCTGTTAAATAATTCATCCCTTGAAATGGAAAACGAGGAAAAAGTAAATTTTGACTTGCGTTTCCTAGCCTACCCTGGAAAAGATTACAGTATCAGTATTTTTTGGATCATCCTGAATTGTTTTCAGTTTATTAGGGATGAGAAACCTGATAAAATAATGATAAAGGGCTGGGTTGAGTGGACCTGATTGTAGAACTGTAATTTTAAAATCAATTTTATATAATTACAATCTCCTTCATTTTTTTTCGCTTTGCATTATGGCTAGTAGCAGTGAATTATTGGATTATCTTGGGGAAAACCCAAATAAGTTGCCATTGGATGAGGTTAAAGGAAAACTTAAAGTTTTGAGGAGTAAAAGAGCCTCTCATACACAAAAAATCACTATATATTGTAAAAAGTTGCAGGAATTGCATGATACTGGAACATTGTATTCATCTTTGCGTAAAAAGCAGGTAAATTAAGTGGAATTGGAATTAAGTAAGTGAATGCAATGAATTAATTAATTTGCTAATGGAAAAAAACTGAATTAGGAATCAGAGATGAACAGTGTTTTACTGATGAATTAGATGATCAAGCTCAATACAAAATTAATGTTTCAATAGAATTAGAAGCTTATAAAGATTATTTGGTTAAAAAAATAGAGATGAAAGTGTTGGCATTTCTGTAAAAGATTTCACTGATTGTATGAGTGATGGTAAACCTCCTACTTTAACTTGTGGTACTTTTAATGGCAAAGAGAAGGATAAATTTGCTTTTCATAATTTCTTGAATCAGTTTAATAATGTAATTGTTTCTAGAAAACACCTATCAGCTTCGGCTAAATTATCGTATCTGGTTGGTTACTTAAAGGGATATGCACTAAAACAAGTATCACATTTGTCTATTACTGATAAAAACTACGCAGTAGCATTAGATTTGCTGACTGACGAATTCCTAGATAAGGATTTCATAATAGATGAAACACTAAAAAATATATTAAAAGCTGTCCCTATTGATGATAATGATCTTGAGTTTTCCAATGTTAAATATTTTATAGCAGAGGTTAGATCTTATTTATATAAATTGCAGCATTATAATGTAGATTTCTTGGAAGAGGGTTCTGCTGGTAATATTCTTGTGAGTCATTTAATAATGAGTAAGCTCCCTAAAGTAGTAGTGAAGGAGTTGATAAATAAAATTTTAAAAAATTATCCTACCTTGTCAGAGATATTTTACAACTATAAAGAAGCTTTGAAAACTTTAAGTAGAACTACATATGTGAATAAAAAGTTGTACAGAGACAGTAAAAAACCAAATGGCAGTAGTCCATCAGTAGTGCAGGCAAATGAAGTAGAGCAAAAAATTCCCACTGTACAAAATTTGACACTGTGGTAGTTACAAATAAAAATTTTAAAAGTCATTGTAAATTATGCTTTTCTGATGGACACTCTTTAGGAAAGTGTGAAACTTATTTAATCTATGAGTAAGTTAGCTAGAATAATGGAATTATCTCTGTGTACTAGGTGTGCTGGTTCTGGTCACAAAGAATCTGAATGTTATGGGAAAAAAAGGTATGATGAGGTTTAAATGTTTGATTTGCAAGAAAAGAGAGCATATAACACCTTTGTGCCCTAATCAAGAAAAAACTACCAAGACTAATGTTAGTGTAAATTTGTGCTATGCTTCCAGAAATATCGATATCAGTAATATTTTACCAACAATGACCCTAGAGTTGAAGAATGGAAAGAGATGCCGTAAAGTAAGGGGTTTGGTGGATTTTTGTAGTCAGAGGTCCTATTGAGTGAAACATGTTTCCAAAGATATGTGTTCAGAATATGAAAGTTTATATGAATTGGAACATGAAGTGCATACATATATAGGTCAAGAAACTAAACAATTCAAACAAATGTCAACTGGTACAAAGATAGGAAATAGATTAGCATTTGTGCCTCTATCAATAGACGAAGAGATGAATATTTCCTATGAAGTGCCAGGTACGAACCAGATAATAGATAGATTGAAATCAGAGAATAAAAGTTTGGCTGATGAAACATTTTATGAGGAAAGAAACCATGAATTAATAGAAGTAGATATGCTGATAGGTATGGATATAATTCAGTATTTCTCCTTGTCCATTCAGAATGTGGTGGTGGTTTTTGTTTCATATTGAATGGAAGGGTACCCCCAGTAGAAAATGCATTAAACTTTCTTAATTCTTATCAAAGAAAGTCCTTGTTTGAAACTCAGACAAAGGCAAAACAAGTCAGTATAAAGACCAAAACTATGGTTAACTTAATTATGGATCCTCTTAAATCATATTTCAATCTATTGGAACATATTTTGTCTGACAGTGAAGTAGATAATGGGCTGGAAAATCTGTTTAGTTTTGAATCTATGGGTATTAAAACTAATGATAAGGAGCTGGTCTCATTTGATAAACATCAAATAGAAAATTTTCAAGAAGGTATTAGTTTGAAGGAGGGTTATTATCATGTTAAATTACCTTGGTACCCTGAAAAAATTTCTCAAGTGCCTTCTAATCATTTTATAGCCCTTAAGGTTTTGGATAGAACAATGGAATATCTTAATAGGAAGGGACTATTAAGTAAATATGAGGAAGTTTTTGATAATCAATTGAAAGATGGAATCATAGAAGAAATAAATGTATCACCTTCTGATTATGATAATTATACTTGGATACCTCATAGGCCCATAATAAGAACAGATGAACAAGTAACAACTAAAGTAAGACATGTTTTCAATTGTTCCTTAAAGACTAATAAAGAGTTGCCTTCACTAAATGAAGCTGCATACACAGGAATAGATTTAATGGGTTCTATTTTGAAATAATAATTTTATTTTAGAACAAATGAGTATGTTATGCTAAGTGATATCAAACAGGCATTTTTAATGATAAAGCTTTCAGAAGAATATGATAAGAATAGGTTTTGTTTTTTTTCTGGAAAAGAGGAAGTAAATTAGTATATTATAGATATAAGACTATAGTTTTTGGTTATACATCTTCACCTTTCATTCTTAATTATGTTATGAAGCACCATGCCAAGATGTATCCTGAGGATAAGTGTAGAGAAATTTTAGAAACTAATTTTTAAGTAGATAATTTAATAATCACAGGTCATAATATTGATGAATTACAGGAATTATATAGTCTTTGCTCATCAAGAATGCAAGAAGGAGGATTTACTTTGAGGTCATGGAATTCTAATTCACTTGAATTAAGGAAAACCATGGAGGCTGAAGGAAGGCTAGTTGAACATAATTGTATAGAAGAGAAAGTTTTAGGTTATAGGTATAGTGTAAATAGTGATACTCTGGCACCTTGTAGTGTGGAAGCTGCTGCTGTCACTAAAAGAAAAGTTTTGTCTCAGATCTCTAAAGTTTTTGATCTACTGAATTTTACCTTGCCAGTAAGTATAAGAGGGAGGGTATTAATGAGAAAAGTACGGAAATTAGAAGTAGAATGGGATAAAAAAGTACCAAAAGAGATCACAAATGAGATGAAAAGCATAAGTAGAGATTTTGAAATGCTGTCAGAGTTGTCTTTTCCTCGTCAGGCTTTAAATGAACAAAAAACATATGGGCTTCATGTATTTTGTGACAGCTCAACTGAAGCTTACGGTTTTGTAATGTATGCATGTTCTGATGATGATCAAAGCTCTTTTTTGTTTGCTAAATCAAAATTGGCTCCTTTAAGAAAGGGAAATGAGCATAGTGTGCCCACTTTAGAATTAATGGGGGTGATTTTGGCATTAAAATGTCTACCTACACTTATGGAAACTTACAGAAAGATTCAGTTCCAATTTGTAAATATTTGTGTAGACGCTCAAGTTGTATTGAACTGGATAATAACCAAGGAGTAAATCTAAATTTATAAGAAATAGAATATTAGAAGTAGATGAACTTAAAAATGAAATTGTTAAAGAGTTTAAAGTACCTGTAAAGTATAATTATGTGCATACAGAACAAAACCCTGCTGATTTGTTGACGAGAGGGTTGTCTTATAATAAGTTTTTAGAGAATAGGAAATTTTGGTTGGAGGGACCAGAATGGTTAAATAATAATTTTGAAAGGTGGCTTAAATATCCTTTAATGAGTTTGTCTCGACAACATAAAGGTAAAGTAAATGTAAATTATGTGGAAATAGTGAAAGTAAACACTGGCTTTTTTAATATTAATAAATTTTCTAGTTATGAAAGGCTTGTCAAATTCACTAGTTATTTCTTCAGACCTTTATGCAAAGTAAAGGGTGGAGATCCAAGGGAAAGGGCCAAAAAGTATTGGATCAAAATAGGTCAAAGTGAATGCTTCTCTAAGGAAATAGAATTCCTGAAAAAAGAAGTAAAATCAGAAAAAATTTTCCTTCTCTAGTCTCTAATCTAAATCTATATATAGATGAAGATGACATATTAAGGTCTAGAAGAAGGATTGCTAAGTGCTTATATTTTTACTATAATGTTTATAATCCTGTGTTGCTTCCAAAAGTGCATAAATTGACATCTTTAATGATTAATCATTGTCATGAAAAGGTGCAACATTTGGGTACTGGTACTACCTTAAATTTAATTTTCTTAGGGAACACGGGTTTTGGATCCCTAAAGGGTTAGTGGCAGTTAAGACTGAAATAAAGAATTGTAAAGTATGTCAAAAGTATAATGCTCTGGCTTATAAATATCCAAAAGTAGTTGACATGCCAAAGCATCATATGAATTTAGTAAAGCCCTTTGATCATGTAGGAATAGATTATACTGGACATTTCTGGCTTAAAGATGAGATAAGTGGAGGAACAGTCAAAATGTTTGTTTTGGTATTCACTTGTTTGAATATAAGAGCAGTGCATTTTGAACTGTTATCAGATATGTTCACAAGAAATTTTATTTTGGCTTTCCAGAGATTTTGTAATATGTACTCCATTCCTCAATATCTTTATAGTGATAATGCTAAAACATTTATCAAAGGAGGTAACATTTTGGAAACTTCTTTATAATCAAAGGAGTTCCTAAATGAAATGGAGAAGTGTCAAATAAAGCATATCAGAATCCCTTTATATTCGGCTTGGGTGGGAGCTGCTTGGGGAAGGTTAATAAGTGTCTTGAAAGGTTGCCTTTATAAGGCTATTGGAAGGGCAAGATTAACTTATTTTGAATTAATGACCACACTATCAAATGTAAAACTAGCTGTAAATTCAAGACACCTGACTTATAGAGCTAGTACTCCTAACCTTGAATTCATTACTCCAAATTCTTTCTTGAGACTTTACAGTAATTCATCTCTTGTTTTGAGGAAGAATGAGGATTATGTATGGCGAGGTGAACAGGATTCATCCTCATTGGATAAAGCTCTTAACACCCAAGAGGAAGAAGTATTGAACAACTTTAAAACCATGTGGTATGAAAATTACTTGTTAAGTCTACGGGAACACAGTAGAAACGTGTATCAAAATAAATGGGAGAATAGAATAAAAGTTGGAGATATTGTGCTAATTAAAGCAGTAAATAAAGCAAGACCTTTTTGGATGATGGGTAGAGTATTGGAACTTGTATTGGGTTTTGATAATAAAGTAAGAACAGTCAAACAAACTTAAGCAAGGAAATGGAGCAATTAAATATCATTCCATATCCAATGGAAATATCTATAAGTCAGGCAGAAACTCCGACCCAGACGAATGTGAATGGAAACTGTAATAATGAGGTAGTGGCTAGAACACAAGAACAAAACGAGGGTAATAACAGTAGGTCAATTCACCTGAGCCAGTCTAGTAGACCCAAAAGGAAAGCTACAAATAGATTTCTTAAAATGATGAGGGATAATATTGATGCCTTATAAGGCACGGTATATATTTGTAAATATTAGTAATAAATAAGTAGTACTAATAAATATTCATAATTAAAATGCTATACTGTTGCAATGAGGATTTAAAAAGTAGTATTAATAAATATTCATAATTAAAATGCTACACTGTTGCAGTGAGGATTTAAAATGCTACTCTTACTTCTTTAAAGAAGTGAAGAGAAGATAAAGTTATCCACAATTTGTGATAACCATTAATAAATGTTAATGTATGAGTAAGAAATTATAAGGTGAGTACTTTGGGTTCATTGCAATAGTCTATATTGCAATCCTCTAAGGGGAATTTGTTGTAAAGTAAAAGAAATTTCAGGGTTGGCATGGAAATGTGTCGAACTTGTTTAGTAAATAAGAGGCGAAATACTAATCAAATTAATTAAGTATTGTGAAGTATATTTCGTTCTTTTTAAATTAAATAAATAATCAATAAATAAATAATAGATTGAATATAATAAATGATAGTATAAATACACATACACACATATACCAAAGGCACTTCCCCCAATTTTGGGGGGTAGCCGACATCAACAAATGAAACAAAACAAAAAAGGGGACCTCTACTCTCTACGTTCCTCCAGCCTAACCAAGGACTCAACCGAGTTCAGCTGGTACTGCTAGGGTGCCACAGCCCACCCTCCCACATTATCCACCACAAATGAAGCTTCATAATGCTGAATCCCCTACTGCTTCTACCTCCGCGGTCATCTAAGGCACCGGAGGAAACAGCAGGGCCTACCAGAACTGCGTCACAATTGCTCGCCATTCATTCCTATTTCTAGCACGCTCTCTTGCCTCTCTCACATCTATCCTCCTATCACCAAGAGCTTTCTTCACACCATCCATCCACCCAAACCTTGGCCTTCCTCTTGTACTTCTCCCATCAACTCTTGCATTCATCACCTTCTTTAGCAGACAGCCATTTTCCATTCTCTCAACATGGCCAAACCACCTCAACACATTCATATCCACTCTAGCTGCTAACTCATTTCTTACACCCGTTCTCACCCTCACCACTTCGTTCCTAACCCTATCTACTCGAGATACACCAGCCATACTCCTTAGACACTTCATCTCAAACACATTCAATTTCTGTCTCTCCATCACTTTCATTCCCCACAACTCCGATCCATACATCACAGTTGGTACAATAACTTTCTCATATAGAACTCTCTTTACATTCATGCCCAACCCTCTATTTTTTACTACTCCCTTAACTGCCCCCAACACTTTGCAACCTTCATTCACTCTCTGACGTACATCTGCTTCCACTCCACCATTTGCTGCAACAACAGACCCCAAGTACTTAAACTGATCCACCTCCTCAAGTAACTCTCCATTCAACATGACATTCAACCTTGCACCACCTTCCCTTCTCGTACATCTCATAACCTTACTCTTACCCACATTAACTCTCAACTTCCTTCTCTCACACACCCTTCCAAATTCAGTCACTAGTCGGTCAAGCTTCTCTTCTGTGTCTGCTACCAGTACAGTATCATCCGCAAACAACTGATTTACCTCCCATTCATGGTCATTCTAGCCTACCAGTTTTAATCCTCGTCCAAGCACTCGAGCATTCACCTCTCTCACCACTTCATCAACATACAAGTTAAAACAACCACGGCGACATCACACATCCCTGTCTCAGCCCCACTCTCACCGGAAACCAATCACTCACTTCATTTCATATTCTAACACATGCTTTACTACCTTTGTAGAAACTTTTCACTGCTTGCAACAACCTTCCACCAACTCCATATAACCTCATCACATTCAACATTGCTTCCCTATCAACTCTATCATATGCTTTCTCCAGATCCATCAACACAACATACACCTCCTTACCTTTTGCTAAATATTTCTCGCATATCTGCCTAACTGTAAAAATCTGATTCATACAGCCCCTACCTCTTCTAAAACCCCCCTGTATTTCCAAGATTGCATTCTCTGTTTTATCCTTAATCCTATTAATCATTACTCTACCATACACTTTTCCAACTACACTCAACAAACTAATACCTCTTGAATTACAACACTCATGCGCATCTCCCTTACCCTTATATTGTGGTACAATACATGCACAAACCCAATCTACTGGTACCATTGACAACACAAAACACATATTAAACAATCTCACCAACCATTCAAAAATTATTATAGTTGATCTCACCACTTGTCCATTTTCATGGGTATAGAATAACTATGATACAATGAATAAGTGTTTGCATGAAAAACACTTTACTAATTGTTCGTATGTTAGGAAAAATACATACTACTTTCAAAATTGTCAGCTTTTTTCATTGTTGTTATTTGTTTTTGTTTGGTGAGCCTCAATAGAAATGGCTTAATCTGTTATTGTTTCTCTTAACAGGTAATTACAATAATGACCTACACTCAGTAGGGAGTCAGGTAGAGGCTGATCGTGAGGAATATCTCCGTTCTGATCCTGTTGTATTTCAGACATCATGGTTCTGGTTGACCTGTAAAGATTAGTTAATGATTTGTCGAGCCTCTGCCCAGAAACTGAATTAAACGAGTTGAGAATTCAAACGTTCAGCTAGTAAGTGTGGCTTTCATAATCTGTTTTATAGCGATACATTTGTTACCTATTATCAGTTTTGTAACACAGAGAGAGAGAGAGAGAGAGAGAGAGAGAGAGAGAGAGAGAGAGAGAGAGAGAGAGAGAGAGAGAGAGAGAGAGAGAGAGAGAGAGAGAGAGAGAGAGAGAGAGAGAGAGAGAGAGAGAGAGAGAGAGAGAGAGAGAGAGAGAGAGAGAGAGAGAGAGAGAGAGAGAGAGAAGAGAGAAGAGAGAGAGAGAGGGAGAGAGAGAGAGAGAGAGAAACAGTAATGGAATGCAGTTGTTGTTTATTTAAAAGAAACCATTATTATTGAGATTTAATGTGTTTTTAGTTTATAAAATAATCTGCATTTCTGTTTAGGATAGTATAGATATAACATACTGCGCAAGAGACAACACGTAAGAAGTTGCAGCATGCTTCAAGAAAACGAATAGGCTACGAGTCATCTGAACGAAAACACCAACATCTATAGTAAGTAAAGTTGAGCTGTAATGTAGTAATACTACTGTACATGTGTGTCCCATGTCAACGGATAATGAGACATCAGAACATGGGTTTTTCCACTTTATTACAAAAGGTTTGTGAGTACACTCTACAGCCAACACTCTCGGGTGAGTGCCTTATCTCAGAGAACGCACAAAGGCTATTAACTCCCTTTGCAAGCAAGATGAAATCTTGCTACAACATGGAATTCTCATGATTATAGAGTTCATTTACCTTGACGTACAACACATATCTTCATACAAGAATTAGGACATGTATTACAGTAACATAAACTACAGTATCAGTGAGTATTAGGTTACAGTACAGTATCATTAGATATGAACAACTTTTGCAATACAGAACAGTAAGGGAATGATGACGTCTTGGTAAAATTTTACCTTAGCACAATACAGTACTGTACAGTAACCTTACTGTGTCCAGTAGGTAGCATACATGTGTACATGTACCGTACGCTGTACATATGATTATAAACTGTTGTTGAAACCAAATTAAAACAATATTGGGCAGTATTTACTGCATTAATCATCAGTTCGGGCACCTGCTCGTAGCAAGGGGGAGTTACTTCTTAGGTTAGGAATTAGCCCACCCAAGTGCAACATTTATTTGTGAAAATTCCATTTTCATGCCTGTCTGTAACCTTTCACGAAGAAGGAGAGCTAACTGTACCTGTTTATTCAGCAAGATCAAGGCAAGAAAAGATAATAGGAAAATTTGAGGTTCTAGCTGGGTCCACTTGCCCAAATACAAACCTTATGCCTTTTATATAGGAGATTCAACCGATGGTGGGTGGAAGTCCTAAAAGCAAATGGAAGGAGACTGTCCCGGGGTGCCACTCCATGCTACATACTAGCTGTTTAGAGGGCCCCCTAACACCTAGTTATCCTTATAGGATGACGGCATGGGCGATTGGTGCTAGCATAGAATTTAGCATTGTGACTTGACCAAGTAAGCATAAAATTAGAGCTAAGCTCCTCATTCAGACTAGACATTGCCTGACTCCACCTTAATTGAAGAACGGAGTCATAAGACATTTATACACATATATCAGGGTGCACAAAGGACATGGTACCCACCTCCAGTTAGTAGAGGTCGGCTTGAAGAGTTCCTCAGATGCTTAGCCCCTAGAGAGGGGAGAATGGAATAGGAAGTGGCCAGTCACTTACACTTTCATTCTAGACTTAACTCTCGGATAACATCTGCCCTCAACCAACTGCTACTTGTCCTACAAGGGAGCTGAGGTGTTAATAGACCTCGGTTTGCCCAGCCACCACAAGACCCTAAGGTAAAACTGTCTAGGTTCTGGTGGGTTACGTCTTGCAGGTAGTGGGCGGTGAATGTTGTTTGCCACTTACATGCACCCACTTGTAACACCTGCAACACACAGAAATTCTCCTTAAATGCCAGGGATGTGTGGACACCCCTGACGTCATGAGCACGGGGACAGCAGCCGGAATGAAGGGATCTCTCAATTACCTGCCTGATTCCGGAAGATATCGAGTTCTACGTAATCTACCTCTTAGTTCTCTTGGTGCTTATGAAGATCCAGCTGATCTGTGGGTGGGCTCTCTCGGTTCTTTTCATGTATTTCCTCAGCGCCCTCACATGGCAGAATAACAGGTTATCAGGACCATCTGTTATAGAACAGAGATTCTCAATGCCGAAGAGCTCAAACCTAGGACCCACTACAGCCAGATTTTGAATCTTAGCTATGAACTCAGGTACGAAATTAAGTGTCTCTTGCCTCCATACCCTTGAATGGGTGATGTAATAGGACAGACCATGCAGCATGCTGACTCTCTTGGCAAGGGCCAGGGCTAGAAGGAATACCATCTTCAGGGTCACGTCTCAATCTGATGCTTGATGAAGATGTTTGTATGAAGCTTCTTTTATTGAGCGTGGGACCTTAACTATTTTCCCAGGAGGTGGTCTGACTTCCGACTGAGGGCAAGTGCGCTCAAAATTCCATAAGAAAAATAACTCCGTTGGAGAAAAGATTAACTTTATTTAGTTTGAAGAGGAGGCTTAAGGCCGAGCGATGGCCTTTTACCGCCAACACTGAACAAAGTTCTTCCTCCCTGGGGTACAGTAAGAACTCCACTATTGATGGTATAGAGGCACAGAGAGGAGTGGTACCCTGTCAAAAACACCAATGTCAAATGACGGACCACTTTGCCTGGCATACTGAGGCACACAACTCCCGGAGGTATCCTGCCATTCTCTTTGCAACTGGTCTCGAGTGCCCTTCTTTGCGAGCATTTAGTGGATACCCTCTTGGCGTGAAGACGATGTGATGGGATTGCCTGATGGACTCTCTCCATGTGTGGTCGTCTGAGTAGATCAGGATGTGCGGAGAGTTTCCTCAGTGTCTCTGTGAGCAGATGCAGAAGGTCGCGGAAACCATTCTGCATGTTGCCACAGCAAAGCTATTAGGGTCATCGACCGATTTTGACATACCCTGACTTTGTTTAAGAGCCTCCTTATTAGGCTGAAGGGGAGAATGCGTAGATATCCAACTTGTCCCATGGATGTAAGAAGGCATCTTGCCAAAATGCATGGGGATCCAGTACTGGAGAGCAGTACACCCGAAGCTTCTGGTTTAGGGATGTAGCGAATAGGTTGATTGTCAGCAAAGGCTTTCAAGTGAGGAACCCATGTAAGTCTACAACCAAAGATTAACCCTAGAAATATAGCTTCACTTACACATGGGATACATTCACCTTTGATGTATATATCCAGGTCTGGATGTACTCCATGAATATGATAGAAATGGACAACAACAGTTTTGCTTGTCAAAAACTTAAATCCAGTCCTATTGGCCCACTGGATAATTTTGTCAATTGAGAGTTGTAGTTTTCTCTTAAACATTACCATTCTAGCTCCAGCAAATGATATAGAAATATTATCGACAAATAGTGTTGAGAAAACATCTTGAGGAATGACGAAGGATATTCCATTTATGGCTAGTGCAAATAGGGTTACACTTAGCACAATAACCTGGGAACTCCTTCCCGACATTTCCTCCCTGATAGAGCTTCCCCCACTCTCACTAGAAAGAATTTATGTGAAATAAATGATTGAATAAACACTGGTAGCTTTACTTTACTCGTAATCCTAAATTATGAATGGTTTTAAGTATACCATATCTCCATGTAGTATTGTATGTCTTTTCAATGTAAAAAGACTATTACATGGTGCTGTTTGGAAGTAAAGGCTTCACAAATAGAGGACTCAAGTCATACAAACACATCAGTCATTGAGTGCATTTTTCTAAATCCACACTGGATAGATGCTTCTTTTCAAGGTACCACATCAGTCCTGCAATGACCATCTTCTCCATAATCTTACATAAACAAGATGTCAATACCATTGGTTGATAGTTTGCAGCTAAAAACTTATTCCTACTGGATTTTGAAAATGCTAAAAAAATGGCTAGTTCCCAATCACTTGGATATCTATGATCATGCCCTATTCTGTTAATAATGCTAAACATAAATAACTTTGTATTAACAAGTACATGTTTAATCATTGCATTTGGAATTCCATCAGGTCCAGGGGCTGTATCATTACAAGTTACAAGTGCGGAATCAAATTCTCTTTCAATATAAGGAGAGTTGTATGACTTTCCTTCCTGTTGCAAAATTCAAAATGTTCTTTTCTTCAATGCTCCTATACTGGTGACCAGGAGCTGCTTCACAATTGCATGATACATTCGAGAGATGATCAGCCAGGGCATTGCTAACATCATTTGCTTCAGTCACATACTGACCATTCACCTTCAACACTGGTGGTGGGTTGGGGGTGAATTTGGCTACTATCTTTTTTACTTTCCTCCATACATAAGATGTTGGTGTTCTACTGTTGATGGAGGAAACAAGATACCCAAGATTGGCGCCTAGCTTCTTTCATGACATGACGGAACTGTGCTCTATATTTCTTGTATATAATTAAATTCTCCTCAGTACGGCATCTGTGCAATCGAGTTAAGGACCTTCTTGTGGCTCTGTGCAGGGCAGTTAGTTCTGAAGACCACCAGGGGACTGGTCGTCATTAGAATAACTCTGTTGTTTTGGGAATTAAATTGACTCCTGCTGTATGAAGAGTTCCATTTAGTAGGTCTATGGCATCATCAACACTTTTAAACTGTTCTGTATTCCCCTCAATTTCACTTACCTCATGAAATTTAACCCAGTCTGCCTTGTCAAGATTCTATTGTGACGATCTTTGTAACGGTGACCATTGTTAGTGTTTATAATGATTGGTGCATGATCACTAGTATGCCAATCATCTAATGTCCTCCAATTGAAATCAAGAAGGAAGTTAGAGCTTGAGTACCTGTCTGAACATGAAAGTGTGTGGTCTCTCTTGTATTAAGGTGTCCAACATCCTCATTTTCTACAATTGATGATATAATATTGCCCCTGGTGCTGCTAAAACATCGCCCCATAAAGGATGTCCACAATTCAAATCTCCCAAGTAAGAGAAAAGGTTGAGGGAGTTGTTGAATCACCTCTACTAAATTATCATATGAGATATCATTTAGAGGCAAGTAAAGAGAACAAATGGTGTATTTCCTTTCTACTGTATATCAATCTGTATTGCCTTTGCCATCAGAGGTGTACGAATAGACAAAGATATCTGGGGAGTATCTCGACAAACGTATATAAAACTTCCGTTATGGCTCCCTACTTGTTGATCATATGGTGTCCTGTAGTTTATATATTTGCGAGGACAAGGACTGTTATGATTAAGTTTGCTCTCCAGTAGATATATAATTATAGGGAAGTGCTCATGAATGAAGAGTTCAAGTTCTTCATAAGTGGCCCATAAACCCTGACAATTCCATTGCAAAATGGAGGAGAAATCTATGGTTTGTTTTTAGGAAGACCCTTTGGATGAAGTCTTCCCATTAGCAATTATCGATCTAACTATTTCACGGTGGTTTTATTAGAGAGGGTCTTGATAGATTGAGTTCTATTTTTGTGATTTTATTTTTATCCCATTGATCTAATTGTTGAGGGGGATGGAGGATATCAATTTGAATTTCTGATTTTTTTTTTAAATTGTCTTCTGGTTGATCAGAAACATCAACAGACTAAACATCATATTTATTTGACATCCCAACTCTAATGTTTCTTATGGAAGGGGGTGAGAGAGATGGAGGTCTCTCTCTTTTCCGATTAATAGGTGGCGAGCTACCAGGATCTTGCATCTTCCACATTATAGGTGCACCTGGTAACATGGTTTTGAGTGGAACCTTCATCAAATCAGGCAAGGATATGGCCTGAGAGAGGTTAGTACTATTGTTGGTAATGGGGAATGATGGTTGTACAAAAATGGACAATGACCCAGTTTTAATACACCGTGGAAAAGCCTCGGAAGTCAATATGCTTACCTTGTCATGCAACACATTACTGTCATTAGATAATGCATTTTTTTCTTGGAATTGCGGGTACTACTAGGTGGGTTTGATATCTACTGTGGTATATTTCCTCTTGATTATTAATGCCTTTGCATAGCTGTCTATTCAGTAGTCTTTTGGCATGTTCCACACTTATGTGTTCTACACTGGATTTGTTGAGGGCAGCTTCTTCTAACTTATAAAACTTGCAGCTCCTATCAGTGGATTTATGATTTGAGTTGCAGTTCAAACACCTGGCCTCAAGTGTACACTCTCCATGGTAAGATCTGGAACAAATGCTACACATTTTTTTATTTTTGCAAACTTTAGAAGGGTGTTCAAATTTGAAGCAATTGAAACATTGCAGTGGCTTCTGTTTGAAAGGTCAAACTTCAATTCTTTCATTTCCAATACTGATGGGGAAAGGCACATCACCATCCTGGAAAGGAAGGATAATTATTGACATCCCAGGAACCTTATGCACTTTCCATGCTGTTAATGGACACATGGCCAATATTCCCTCTTCTGTAAATTCATACTGGTCTTTATTGAAGACTACTCCCCTTCCTAACTAAAATCATTTGGCACAGATGAGGAAGCTATTTTTTCCAAAGTGAGATATAACACCTGGTGCAATGGTTCCTACCTTTTCCTAATTTAGTTTGCGAATTCTAAAATAATTCCCAATAGTCCCTTTAGGCTACATTTGTGGTTTTGGCTTTCTCTAGGAAGGCATAGTAAAATCAACTTCTTTTTCAAACCAGTCAGCAGGTCTATACACATTCAAATTGTTTGGCATCTTATCACAAAGGGCACCCATGACATTTAAGTTATTAATTTAATATTATTGATGTTACATATTGCAATAAATGCTTCTTCATGATTATCATAAGATATCCATGAAGGCCATTTTTCATTTTCAAGTTTCATTTTACTTCTTTTATCTCACCATAGCATTTAAATGCTCTATGTAGCTTATGATAATTAGTATCTATTGGAATTTGGGTAACATGTAGGACTCAAAGCTTCCCTTTGTTACTCGACTTACTCGGTTTTGAAACACTAGTAGAGGGGTCCTTTCTTTTTGTTCTTAGGTCATCAACAGAGTTTCACTAAATAAATCAGCAAAGGTCATTAACGGCGTCTGGGGTTCGCCATCTGATTCAGGGGTATGAGGAACATTAAGTTTATTCATTGATTTTTTTTAGGGGGGTAGGAAAGAGGTAATAATGATAATGAAAAAAAAAAACATAAGTATAGGGGAAAGAAAATAATAAGACTATCTCAAATTCCAAAGAAGACCCCTTTAACCTTTCATGGAATTAATTTCTTCAACAATGACACCTGCAAGAGCTGCTTCCCTTACATCCACTCCCTACCCTACCAAAAAGGGATGGTACCACTATGATTAGAGTTGCTCAAGTGTATGCCAAACCTGCTTGAGGGGACTGAGAGCATTACAAGAATAAGATCATCCGAACTTTAATCATAGTGGCAGGCAAACCGGACCGAATGCCGAAAGTCCTATCTCTAAGAAACCGGCCAACCCCTGGAATCTGAAGGTCAAGTTTTTTGTTTGAGAAGAGTCCCATGTGCCAGTATGGAAATACTGACACTTTAGGTCTCCAAACATTATCAGGTAATTGGCAAGACCACCACAGCCCCCACAATTGATTTTGAGAAAAAAATTCCAATCTCAGATATGATGTCCTCTAAAAGAAAATCTGGACTGAAATGGGTAAGAGAATTTTGACAGTGAGGTAGGAGACAGATGATAAATATGAAGGAGAATGAAACAATTATAAGTGGTAGACATAAGAGGAAAGAAATTTAGAGTCAAACTGAGAAAACAAAATTCCCCAGTTTGAGAGCCCTCTTGCCCATCACCAAGCTTCAGCAGGGGAATGATATGGAATGCTGAAGCTCGAAGACTTCATCAAGGCATTCTCTCGTTAAGAGGGGAGGCACGGTAGGATAAAACTCAATCTCTCCCAGACAACATCCAGGCTGGTAGGTGCAAGAGGAGGTCACTGTGAGGTCACTGCATAGCCAAGCTACTGCGTCTGGAATCCGACGGGACCTCACTCCCATTCAAGGATTCCAATGGAATAGTAGGAACGCCCACGGAAGGAACTGTTGGGGAACGTTCAGTCGATCCGCAGACCAACTGCTTTGTAGTGCTTTGCGGACTGTGGCCAGAGGCAGCACCCAAACTACCCAGTGTCCAAACGCCAACCACACTCCAATGTTCACTACACAAAAGGGTAAATCGGTGGAATACCCAAAAATCTGGGTAAAAGGCAATCAAGGATGAACTGGTCCCTGGGCACAACCCTTTGATTTTATACTGGGCAAGGGGACCCAGCAAGAACCTTACTTCCCCCTTACCTTCCCTTTCCTTGAGCTTGCTGAATAAACACATAATATGACCGTTCATTCATTTCTGGGAAGTTAGCAGAATTTATGAATAGCTCTATCTTCTTTAGATAAGATGGCTTCAAGCTTAAGTAGAGTTTCAGAATATTAGGTGAAAGGGAAAAATGTCTAGACTGGTAACAGGACACATTGTGGGAGAAAAAAATATGATAAATGACTTATTAGAAACAGATTTAATAAGAAAACTTATTAGGTTGACAATAAAATATTTTTGTCAAATTCAAATAAGCAATTAAAGGAAACAAATAATACTAAACATGTAATGGCCGCGGGGGCATAAAAACAATTAGAATAGCGCCAACGTATCCCTGCATTTCATAAAAGGCGACTAAAAGGGACGGGGCGAGGGGGCTGGGAACCCCCTCTCCTGTATTATAATCCTGTGAGACATCAAAGAGGTGGAGCTGGAGGGAGAGTGACTGCTCCCCGCACTCTAGTTTTGGGGTGTTTGAATGTGCGTGGATGTAGTACGATAGAGAGTGAAAGATGTGAGATTGGAAGTATGTTTAGGAATAGAAGGATGGATATATTGGCTTTGTGTGAGACAAAGATAAAAGGGAAAGGTGAAGTGATGTTTGGTTAAATGTCTGGTGGAGTGTCTGGGATTGAAAGGGGAAGAGCAAGAGAAGGTGTGACTTTATTGCTGAGTGAATGGATGACAGGTAAAGTAGTGGAATGGAAGGAGATATCATCTAGGTTAATATGAGTAAGGATTAGGTTTGGTAGGGAATGTTGGGCTTTTGTTAGTGCATATGAGCCAGGTTGTGAGAAAAGTGAAGAAGAGCGGAATGAGTTCTGGAATGAATTAACTAGGTGTGTAGAAGGATTGGGTAGAAGGAATTATGTAGTTGTCATGGGTGACTTAAATACTAGAGTGGGCGCTGGAGAGGTAGAAGGTGTCATTGGGAAGTATAGCGTACCAGGTGAAAATAAGAGTGGTGAGACTGGTAGATATGTGTGTTGAGCAAGAGATGGTGATAAGTTCTAGCTTTTTCAAAAAGAAAGATAAAAACAAGTATACATGGGTAAGAGTAGCAAATGGAAGAGTGGTAGAAAGGGCGTTAATGGATTATGTGTTGATAACTAAAAGAATGTTTGGAAGATTGAAAGACGTGCACGTGTTTAGGGGTATGGCTAATGGAATGTCTGATCATTTCTTGGTGGGAGGAAAATTAGTTGTAGCAAGAGTGGGGAATAGAGTAGGTGGATGTAAAAGGGAGCTAGTCAAGGTTGAAGAGCTAATAAAACCGGGGGTAAAAAGTAAATATCAAGAAAGGTTGAAAATAGCATATGACGAAGTGAAAGTAAGAGAAACTGGTAATTTAGAGGAGGAGTGGAAGTTAGTAAAAGAAATTTTTTTTGGGATTGCAAGTGATGTGTGTGGCAAGAAGTTTGTTGTAAGCAGCATGAGGAAGGGCAGTGAATGGTGGAATGAAGGAGTGAAAGTAAAAGTGGAAGAGAAAAAGAGGGCTTTTGAAAAATGGCTGAAGAGTAATAGCATAGAGAAGTAAGAAAGATATAGAGAGAAAAATGTGGAAGTAAAGTGCAAGGTAAGTGAGGCAAAGAGGGCTGCTGACCTGAGGTGGGGTCAGGGATTGGGTCAGTCATATGAAGAGAATAAGAAGTTTTGGAAAGAAGTGAAGAGAGTAAGGAAGGCTGGTTCAAGAATTGAAGAGACAGTGAAAGATGGAAATGGAAGGTTGTTAAAAGGAGAGGAGGCAAGGAAAAGGTGGGCGGAATATTTTGAAAGTTTACTGAATGTTGAGGATAATAGGGAGGCAGATATAATTGCTGTTGCAGGTGTTGAGGTGCCAGTGATGAGAAATGAGAATGAGAGAGAGATTACAAGAGAGGAAGTGAGGAGAACACTAGATGAAACGAGAGTAGGAAAAGCATCTGGTATGGATGGTGTGAGAGCTGAGATGTAGAAGGAAGGGGGTGTGACTGTACTTGAATGGTTGGTGATTGTTTAATATGTGTTTTGTGTTGTCAATGGTACCAGTAGATTGGGTTTGTGCGTGTATTATACCACTATATAAGGGTAAGGGAGATGTGCATGAGTGTTGTAATTCAAGGGGTATTAGTTTGTTGAGTGTAGTTGGAAAAGTGTATGGTAGAGTACTGATTAATAGGATTAAGGATAAAACAGAGAATGCAATCTTAGATGTACAGGGTGGTTTTAGAAGAGGTAGGGGTTGTATAAATCAGATTTTTACAGTTAAGCAGATATGCAAGAAATATTTAGCAAAAGGTAAGGAGGTGTATGTTGCGTTTATGGATCTGGAGAAAGCGTACGATAGAGTTGATAAGGAAGCAATGTGGAATGTGATGAGGTTATATGAAGTTGGTGGAAGGTTGTTGCAAGCAGTGAAAAGTTTCTACAAAGGTAGTAAAGCATGTGTTAGGATAGAAAATGAAGTGAGTGATTGGTTTCCGGTGAGAGTGGGGCTGAGACAGGGATGTGTGATGTCGCCGTGGTTGTTTTAACTTGTATGTTGATGAAGTGGTGAGAGAGGTGAATGCTCGAGTGCTTGGACAAGGATTGAAACTGGTAAACGAGAATGACCATGAATGGACGTAAATCAGTTGTTGTTTGCGGATGATACTGTACTGGTTGCAGACGCGGAGGAGAAGCTTGGCCGATTAGTGACAGAATTTGGAAGGGTGCGTGAAAGAAAGAAGTTGAGAGTTAATGTGGGTAAGAGTAAGGTTATGAGATGTACGAGAAGGGAAGGCGGTGCGAGGCTGAATGTCATATTGAATGGAGAGTTATTTGAGGAGATAGATCAGTTTAAGTACTTGGGGTCTGTTGTTGCAGCAAATGGTGGAGTGGAAGCAGATGTACGTCAGAGAGTGAATGAAGGATGCAAAGTGTTGGCGGCAGTTAAGGGAGTAGTAAAAAATAGAGGGTTGGGCATGAATGTAAAGAGTTCTGTATGAGAAAGTGATTGTACCAACTGTGATGTATGGATCGGAGTTGTGGGGAATGAAAGTGAAGGGAAGTCAGAAATTGTATGTGTTTGAGATGAAGTGTCTAAGGAGTATGGCTGGTGTATCTCGAGTAGATAGGGTTAGAAACGAAGTAGTGAGGGTGAGAACGGGTGTAAGGAATGAGTTAGCAGCTAGAGTGGATATGATGTGTTGAGGTGGTTTGGCCATGCTGAGAGAATGGAAAATGGCTGTCTGCTAAAGAAGGTGATGAATGCAAGAGTTGATGGGAGAAGTACAAGAGGAAGGCCAAGAGGTGGATGGATGGAGTGAAGAAAGCTCTGGGTGATAGGAGCTATCCTCCTAATCACCCAGAGAGTGTGCTAGAAATAGGAATGAATGGCGAGCGATTGTGACGCAGTTCTGGTAGGCCCTGCTGTTTCCTCCGGTGCCTTGGATGACCGTGGATGTAGCAGCAGTAGGGGATTCAGCGTAATGAAGCTTCATCTTACTTGTTTTTTTGGGGGGGTTTAAGTCCAACCCTCCACTGAAGTCGAGTGAACTACTTCTCGGGCGGGTCTGTGATGGATAACGAGGAAGGGTGGGCTGTAGCACCCTAGCAGTCCCAGCCGAACTCAGTTGAGTCACTTGTCAGGCTGGGAGGAACGTAGAGAGGAGAGGTCCCCTTTTTTGTTTCATTTGTTTGATGTTGGCTACCACCCAAAATTGGGAGAAGTGCCTTGGTATATGTATGTACATAATGGGTGGCTGAGAAGGGGACACAATGGTGTGGTACTGGAATGAAATGATGTCTTGATAAAAACAAGAAGAATATTTATTTTTTCGAAAAGAAAAAAGTTCATATCATTCCTGAGAGAAGAGAAAAAACTTACAATCCTCAGTGTTACACTCAGAGGGGATGGCTAAATAGCATATCAAATACAGTCTAGAAACTTCCTAAAGCTGTTACAAACATCTACATATTATAGTACAAAATAAATGTCATCATGTGTAGGTTGCTGTTCACAATTCCTGCTACAAACTAGGGCATCTTGATGAGTACTAGTTCAATAATCATCTTTAGGAAATGTCTAAATTTGTTTCACAGCATCATTGATGAGAATCTATTCAGTAGTGAATCACTATGCCAAGTTCACAGTAGTTTATAACATCTTGGAAAGTTCACGTCACTCCAACAATTCTATGGGTTAGCAAGATACCCAAAGTATGTCTGATATACATATGTTCCCGCAGTCCACTGGCTGGGCTATTTCACAGCAGTTCAGGTCAAATCCCTCACCCTTGGGAATTTCTGTCAACATACGATGTCAAATGTCTGCAGTATGCCTTTTTTTTTCTTTTCACAAAAATAAATATTTTTCTTGTTTTTTGAAGACAGAATTTCATTCAATTACCTTATACCATTGTGTCCCCTTCTCCGCCACTGTATGTCTGATATACATACGTTCCGGCAGTCCACTGGCTGGTTTATTTCACAGCAGTTCAGGTAAAATCCCTCACACTTGGGAATTTCTGTCAACATACATTGTCAAATGTCTGCAGTATGCCTTTTTTTTCCTTTTCACAAAAATAAATATTTTTGTTTTTTGAAGACAGCATTTCATTAAAGTACCTTACACAATTGTGTCGCCTTCTCAGCCTTTGTCTTTTTTTCTTAATATCATTGTTTTTCTTTCTTTTTTTTTTTTTTGTTTCTTAAATAACCATAAAACAGCTAATCTCTGAATAATATTAAACAATTACAGTCCTGTCTGGATCCCCTTGCCCAGTATAAAATTAAGTGGTCGTACCCAGTGCCCAGTTCTCTTGACCTGTTACCTAGATTTTTTTGGGTATTCCACCGTTTTACCTTTTTGTGTAGTGAACGTTGGTGTGTGGTCGGCATTCTGACACTAGGCAGTTTGGGTGCTACCTCTGGCCACAGTCCGCAAACCACTACATAATTTTGGTGCCCAGACCCGGGAAACACCAACCTCTAGATATGGCACAGTCAACAACCAAGAGTCGAAAAGCTAAGAGGAGGCTTAGTCGGGATGTGGCGAGCCTCGTCACGATTGTCAGTGACCTGGCAACTCAGGTCAAGTCCCTGACACTTCAAGTGGCGGCGCTAAAGAGCGTTGAGTCGTCACCAACGTGCCACATTTCCACTGGGGTCACAACCACAGTGACCGCCAGTGCTCATTCCATATCCCCAGCTTGGCAAATGTCAATGGTTTGGCCATTCCGGTAGCTAGAGAGAACCAGTGATTGGAGGTCTCCAGCCCCCTCTGGGGTTCTCACCATTGCTCCCACCTGTACCAGGCTTCTGGGAGTCTCCTGCTCGGGCTGGACCACTTGCTTCCTCGCCTGTTCCAGCCACTAACCCCTTTAGTCCGCCAGAGACTGTAGTCAGTAGACTAGGGGAGCAGTTCCTGGTCAACCCGGCCAAAGCCAGTAGCCCAGAAAAGGCTCCAGCAGCTACAGCTGAGGCAGTTCTTGCCAAGACAGGGGCCATCCCAAGGACACCACCAGACCAGCCATACCCGAAATGACAACATCATCACAGGGGTCTACCAGTTAAGATTCTGGTAGTGAGGCTTCTGGTGACACTTCCAGCTCCTGCTCCAGTGTTAGCTCATCTGATGTCTCCACTGACCAGGTCCAGTCTCTCCAGACAGAACGCAGTCTGTCTGATCTGCTCAAGGTCCTCGACTCCAGGAAGAACCCCAAGCCTGGAATCTTCCATGTAGAAACTGGTAAGAGTTTTGCCCGATTCCTGAGGGATTTTGAGGCCTACTGCGCGAGTAAATATATCGCAGGAAGCTCTGGCCAGTGGACCGTTGAGCTAGGAAAATTCCTAAAGGGGGATATAAAGAAGGCGTTCTCGGCCATAGGGGGTCTCGAGATCTCATACCTCGACATGAAGGAATGCCTCCTCGACTGGTGTTGAGAAGCCTGAGAGAGATGTGAAGTGGGTAGGAAGACCCGGTTAAGCAGTGCCACCTGTGGCGAGGAGGAACTGCTTAAGATTTACACCGTGCGATTGGCCTCCCTGTATAGGTCAGCCTATCCTGATGCCTATGCACCTGCTTCCTTGGTTTAGGTGGGGTGCCATGGAAAGGGAGGGACCGTGAGGATGTCAACTTATTCCCATCCTCGTACTCTTTTTCCCTACCGAAGTGAGCAGCATCAACATGTCCTTCCAAACGATCAGCCTGCGAAGGAAAAGCTACCTTTCTTTGCAGGGAAACAGTTCCTCCAGCAAAGTAGACCGACCATGAGGAGAGTGCTAGCAAGATGAGGGCTGATAAGGTGAGCTTGAGTGTGTGCCCTTCTCAGCTCACACAGGTAAAGTGTTGCCTACCTAAGTGCGCTCATCTAACTGCGAGTTGCATGCAGCGTGTGCCAGCGAAGTGCAGTTCACCTTTGCTCTGGGTGGGTGATGTACTCGTATCTTGCATAAGAGTCCTGATGGTAAGACTTGCCAGAGAGAGCAACACGCATAGCAAAGGTAGCGAGCGCACCTTCTTCAGGCAGACGAGCTAGCTCACCCACCTCGCTAGGTGATAGGGTGCAGTATGCTACGTAAAGCTCGTCCACTAGAAAGTGGTCAGTGCGGCCCCTCACTATTGCGTTAAGGAGAAAAACTCCACTGCTTGCCTTATCCCCAAGACGGTAAGGTGCACTGTCTTTCTCTACTCTATGGGAGAGGAAGGGCAGGCGGTTGCTGTGCGATTGCACGCAGGCAGCGAAGCAGGTTCTTCCAAAGATGCAAGCTAGCGAGAGACTGGCCTTGTATAGAGCGTAACGCTACACTCTGCCCTACAGACACAATGACGAGAGAGAGAGATCGCAAGCAATAGCCTCCCACCATCATCGTCCAGCTCCGAAAAGTTGTGCTCTGATGGACTAGTCCAAAGCACTTCAGTGGGAAACCCAAGAGGGAGACCACTCAGGCGAAGGTCATCTCTCCCAAGGGCAAGTGGGATGATCAACCCCTTTTGCCCCTGACAGCAAATCTCTTTGCAGGCGAGGAGCCTGTCGAACAGGAGCTGTTGAAGGAAAGCTCTCCCTATGAAGGGAAGGCTGCCCAGCTTCTGTTGGAGGATAACTTTCCTTAGGAAGGGAAGGTTGCCCAACACCTGGTGGAGGATAACTTTCCCTCGGAAAGGAAGATTGCCCAACACCTGGAGGCAGACCTCAGGCAGCTCACTCTGTCTCCCCTCTGGGTGAGCGAACTCGGACAGAAGTTCAACTCCTTGAACTGCCCTTGGGATACAGCTTAAGTTAGTCCCTGGGTTCACCCTAAAGGGATCCCACAAGTCACTTCGAGGAGTACTGGTCAGCAACTGCTCACACCAGCGTAGCGAACCAGAGCAAAGGTTGGGGCAAGCAGTGACTGAGGTCAAGGTGGCCGAGCATGCAACTCTTTCGGTCCTCCACCTACGGAGTCTCGTTAGGGAAGATCGGAATCAACCCCTAGGAAATGTTTGCTACTGTTGCGCACCTAGCCACAAGATCTAAAACCTTTCCTCACACAGGGAACCAGTGAGCCCCAAGGAGGGCCACAGCAGATAAACTGTTTCATCAGAGAGAGACTCCCTTAATGTGGCAGCAGCCAGAGCTTCTTCATTAGGGGAAGCAACGGAGGCCCCGGACATGTAGGGTTGCCTCAGAGTCACATGAGTGCCATTTGTACTCGTCAGACTCCCAGGGGAAATCGAATGAGCAGTCACTATGGTGAGGTAGTGTCAGCATAGATCGATGGGGAGGTTTGTTCCCCTTCAAGGCTACTTCAAAGATGAAAGCTCCCTCTTAGCCTTTTTCTTCCATTGCCTGGTAAACCTCAACCACTAGGAGGGCTACCGCTCCCGATAAACCTGGCAAGGAGACTTCTACGTACAGGAATGACTCTTACATGCAAGGCAGAGATCATGAGGATCCGTCTCCTCAGCCAACATGAAATTTCCTCAACGGCCCTCTTCATTGCCGGGACAAACCCGTATACTTAAAAATCCCACAGGCAGTCACACCTGAAAAGAAATGAACGAAAATAAAATTTGTTTTCTCTTAGGCCAGTTAAAAATAAATCTTAATTTTGGATTTTGTGGAGGAGTAAGATAACATCTGTATTCCACTGAGCCAAAATAAAAAGTGACAGCTGTTTACTAGTGCTGGTATGAGCAAGGTGGTTGGTCTACCCTCATTAACCCCCAGGAGGGTAGTTACACCTTGCAAAAGCTTTAATGGCTGGTTTCAGCTAGCGCCAAAATAATATCATGTAAAGAGCGTAATGTTTGTAAATAGTACCAGAACAAGTCTCCTTTACACTTTCCAGACAGACCTAATGTACAGCTAAAAAAAAAAATACGCACACGAATATATATAAAAAAAAACAGCACTGAAGTCCCGAATGCATATCGTAAACAATGCAAGTTAATGCTAAAATGATGAGTAATGCACTACAGTACTTTGCAGCATTAGTTACTCTCGGCATTGGCAAGGAGTTTGTCTGTCGCCAAATCAAACGTCCTCACTTGAAATTGAGTTAAGAGTTTTTATTCAAGAACCTCATGGGAGGCCATTTGTAATGGTAATTTGACCTCAACTCAAGAACCTCCTGTACAAGTAACTGAAAAAAACAATATTACCTTGACTAAAGCTCCAATGACACCTAACGATGTTAACCGAAGATATTCAAAAGGTCGAGTTTTACTTATAGTTTGTAGAAAGGGATAGAGATACAATGGTATGTGAGCTGCCAAAAAAAGTGATCTCGTTTCTGGATGAGAAGCCACACACTGCAAGAAAAATGGTAATTAGTAACTAAAATATTTACAACAGGTATAAGCTCTTATAAACAAGCTAACCTACAACCTTAACCCTATGAATCAATATGAAATATTAATATTCCATTAAAAATTCAAGCCAAGTCATTTAAGACACATGTTTCATCATCCATGATTTTCCAGTTATCATTTTGATTTTTTTTTAAACATACCACAAAAAAGTGCAAGTACTCTTTTTTTTTATTTTTTTTTAATGACATTGCATATTCAACAGTAACTTCACAAAGCAAATAAAATATATTACTCCTCTTCATAGAAGATAGAACCTGACATATTTCACACTAAAGAGAATAGCAGAAAATCATAAAAAAGCCTAATCATTAAATTTCCTTTTGGAAATGGCATAATTTTGTCCAACAAATTTTTCTAGAAAAGTTTTATCTTAATAAATATAACTAATTACTGTATAAACAAATCTAATACAATATTCTATATTTCCTAAAGAACATCCATACTTTGAATAACATACCTGGAGCAAAGCAAGTGCATTACAAACTCTATTACTTTGGTGAGCAGTAAGGGTGGCAGGACTGATAGCTGGATAAATGTTGATAATTTCTTGAAGGAGGGCAGCAACGGTTCCAAAGGAATTCCATAAAAGGGGGGCTAAATCTGGGACAGATTCACGCTTTTTGCTGTTGAGAATACTTTCATTATACACAATCATTCCCAACAATAAAGAATAAGAAAAAATCTATTGAAATGCACAATACTTGCAATTAAGATGTTTATTCTAAGTTTTTTTCATACTATTCTTGACAAATGATTGCATTTTGTAAAGGCATAAAATAACTTTATGTTATCTATGGAAGTTATAGCTATCTAAAAATCAGTTAATGGAAATATATGCTCCATAACAGAAGAGGATATTTATTTGCTTTAATAATAACGATACAGAGAATATTTTTAGAGTACAACAGTGCCTGCTTATACAATACGGATGCATTTCATAATTATTGTTAAGTAAATTTTAAATTTCAATTATAAATTTTATTTAGATACTTACCTGATAGTCATTATGCTTTAACCAATTAAAGCCACTTGCTCCCCAACCTTTAACAAAAATAATTTTCTGACTCTCTCTTGCCTCTCCACGTCCTCGGTAAGTGAAGCCACTAGGCGAACACACAACTATCCATAACATCTCAAGAATTTATTTTAGACCTGCTTATTCAAAAATTTCTCTTGACATCACTAAAAGTGGGAGGGAGGGAGATAATTAAATGACTGCCAGGTAAGTACTGTTGTTGTTAGATTGATCCAACACATGGTTGGAACATGTGTACTGAAATATGACAAATTTGTATTTTTCCTAGAATACAAACAACACTATTTATATTGGGTATATTGTTTTCAGTGAAGCTGAAGCAGCCATGATAATTTTAGTGAGGGATAACTATCGCACCCACTAGTTAGCGGGTGGGGGTGGTGTAACCCGGTGACCCTGCTCACTCACACACGTAGGTGAGTAACCCCTTTGTTTACTGGCAGGACTTCTGGAGGGCAGGGTAGCAGGCCAATGTGTACAAATACTGTTGAGTTTGTGTGCAAGGAAAAATACAAATTATTACAAATTTGTCATTTGTTCCAGCGCAAACACAAACACTTCCACTATTTATATTGGGTATTCACTCTTAGGAGGGAGAAAGTCCTTTACCAACTGGCTTTGGTAATTGTCCCACGGTTTTCCCTGCTTTGGTTAGCTGAAGTAGCGGGAACCCTACTCAAGCTAAATTTGTGTTATGCCCTATAGGGGCAAGCTCTCTTAACGGCAGGCAAAAGTTTGTGCGCTCGTGACACTAGCAACGCGGCTTGACTTAACATAGGAACTCGATTATAAACCCGAGGTTCCTTAGAATTTACCCAATACCCTCCCTCAAAGAGGTATTGGGGATGCAACAAATATTATTTCTATACTAAAGATACACAAGAGAACAAATCTTATTTGCAGAGGTGAGGTCAGCTTGTGTTGAGGAACCATGGTGCTGTTTTCCCCAGGGAGGGAGAAAGTGAAAGGAAGGAGCCAGTCATTCTACTCATTCACCCCAGACTAACCCTGGTAACCTCAGCACTCAACCCTCTGCTACTTGCCCAACAAGGAGCTTGAGGTGTTTAGACCATTGTTGTGCAGCCCCCACAGGACCTATGGAGAACGTGTCCAGGTTCCTGTGGGTCACGTCTTGCAGGTAGTGGGCCGTGAACGTCGTTTGATGTTTCCACATGCCTGCTTGCAATACCTGTGCCACGGAGTAGTTCTTTTTTAACACCAGGGATGTTGCAATCTCGCTGACGCCATGACCTTTGGGTCACTTGGTAGGAGGAAGGTCAGGATTGAGGGCAAACTCAATTATTTTCCTTATCCGGGAGGAAATGGAATGCCTAGTGACCCTCCTTTTGAACTTCCCAGTGCTGACAAAAGGAGCCAGCACATGGGTCGGGCTGCTGCTGTTCTTTTAAGATAACACCACAGACACCTTATAGGACAAAGTAACAGCTGGTTTGGAACTTTACTTACAGCTAATAGAATGAAGATTCTCTATCCTAAATGGGCTGAGCCTTGGCCACCTGGATTTTGAGTCTTAGCAATAAACTCAGGGACACAGCTGAGAATTACTTCTCCCCATCTCCTTGAGTGGAAGATGTCAGAGGATGGACCGTCAAGTTCCCCGACTCTTTTGGCCGAGACCAAGGCGAGTAGGAATACCGTCTTCCATGTGAGGTGGTGATCTATTGCCCGGTGTAATGGTTCTTAAGGTGGGCCCTTCAGGGACTGAAGGACATGAACCACGTTCCAAGGAGGAGGTCTAAATTCCGACTGGGGACAAGTTATGTCATAACTAAGTATGAGTAAGGAAAGTTCCAATAAGGAGGAACTATCTACTCCTTTCAAATAAAAGGGGAGACTCAAGGCTGAGCAGTAGCCTTTGACTGCCAAAACCAAGAGAAGCATTTCTTCCCAAAGGTGTACAAGGAACTCCGCTATGGTTGGAACAGTGGCATCAAGTGGAGAGATACCCCTTCCACGACACCAACCATAAAACACTGACCACTTTGCTTGGTAGACTGACGTTGTTGAGCATCTGAGGTATCCAGCCACTCTTTTTGCAACTTGTTGCGAAAAGTCTCTCTGTGAGAGGAGGTGCTGGAAGGTCTCGAAGCGTGAAGCCGAAGCGAAGCTACGGTTCTGTGGTAGATGTTTGCATGTGGTTGTTCGAGTTGATCGGATAATAGAGGGAGTTCCCTTTGGGTCTCCGTGAGGAGTTGCAGAAGGTTCTGAAACCATTCTGCATAATGCCACAGCAGAGCTACAAGCGTCATTTGAAAGTTCTTGCTTACTCGTACTTGGTTGAGGACTTTTCTCATCAAACAAAATGGGGGCAACACATACGTCCATATTCTCCTATTGATGTTGAAATGCATCATGCCAAAGAGACTGGGATCCGGGACTGGGGAACAGTACAACGGAAGCCTATAATTCAGGGCCGTTGCTAACATATCCACAGTCGGGTAACCCCACAAAGTCAGGACTTTGTTGGCTACAGGATGATTAAAAAACCACTCGGAGCCCACTATCTGAGTCGTTCTGCTCAGACTGTCTGCTAGCACATTCCATTTGCCCGAAATAAAGTTGAGCCGATAGGGACACCGAGTTGTCTTCTGCCCATCTGAGTATCTCTACTGCTAGATGGCACAGCGGCTGCAAAAAGGTACTCCCTTGCTTGTTCAGATAAGCGACTACTGTGGTGTTGTCGCTCATCAACACCACAGAGTGCCCAGCCAGGATCTGGGGGAACTGTTTGAGGGCGAGGAAGGCTGCCCTCGTTTCCAGGAGGTTTATATGCTGATACCTTTCGGACTCGGACCACCGTGGATTGACAATCATCCTTGATGTTGCAATTTTCAACAGACAGAGCTGCATACACAGGCTGAAACATTGCCTGTTGGGAGAGAGGAAAATTGCAGAATGTTGGGAGACGACGAGATCAGCAGAAGGCGAGAAAACTTGTCGTAAGCAGAAGACAAATGAGGGGCAAAGCGGAGGTAGACTTAGTTGACAGCTAAGATGTCAGCCGCAGCTACAGCCACCGACCTCGCAACCTGCTGTCGTCACGAAGTGCTAAGTAAAAAGAAATTAAAGAGAGAATTAAAAATTCCTCTCTTCCGAGGGGGAAGAAAAAACCTTCAAGGAATCGTCGGCGCCGAGGAATCCTTCCGATAACTCGCAAAACAAACATCGACATCTGAAACCACCACATTACTCTGGAATGGAGCGCCACGTAAAAACTCGTCATATCTGTAAAGAAAAGAATGAGCGTAAAGCAATAGTGGTAAATGGCTAAGCCTTGAAGAGAGAGAGAAGAGACGTCCTATCTCTACCAGCCAAAGTAAAAAATTATGTGGTTCATTGAACCGTGAGTAGATATAGGTGGCTGGTTACTCCCCAGCCACCCCCTACCAACCCACTATTAATAGTTAGGTAGGGTTGTCACCTTGCACTTAAAATCTAATGGCTGCCTTCCAGCTTTCGCCAAAGTAATATCCAATATAAATAGCAGGAGGTTTGATAATATGGGAACAAATACAGGTAAAGAATCCTAGTTGCTCTAATTCCTAAAGGAATATTTCGACTGAAAAGACAAAATTAATTTTTAGCTTAATTTCACTTAAAAACACAACTACAGTATATGATTATACAGGTCATATTGTATTTGTTCCGTAACTGGAATACAAACCAACGCTATTTATAGGGGGTATTACTTTCGGCGAAGCTGAAACGAGGAGCCATTACAATTTAGCCAGGGTTAACTACCCATCCAGCTCGTTAGTGGAGGGAAGGGGGGGGGGTAGCTAGCTACCCCTCTCACCCACACACCTGTGACTGACCTTCACTTTGCTTTTGGCTCGTATGGAGAATGGTTGTTACCACTCTTCATCCTCTCAATTGTTGTGGACTGTCATTAATCTATTTTGTCTTTTTCTTTTTCAGTGTGTGTGTCGAGTTCTTCCACTGGCCATGCATACCTGGCCTGGTTCTGAGGGCTGCACCTGCAATAAATTCATGTCCGGGGTGGATACGGATCCCCACATTCTTTGTCCCATCTGCAGAGGTTAACCCTGCAATGAAACTAACAAGTGTAATGAGTGATGTGAGAGGTCTACCTCCCAGTAGGAAAGGTAGGGGCGTAGGCGGAAGAAGAAATCTAAGCGGGACTCTTCTCCTTCGAAGGCTGCTTCGAAGCAGAAGAAACCCAAGGCTTCTTTCTCCGCTTCCCCACCTTCCTCCAAAGCTCATACTCGGACGGCTTCCTCCGTAGGATCGACGAGTAGTAGTGTGAGGCATTTAACCCCTGGTCAACCTCGATCCTTGAGAGACAATGTTGAATCCCCTAGTGAGGTGGCCCCGCTCTCCCCCTCCCAGTAAGGCCTTACCTCTTTCTCCTTTGTTACAGATGTGGCCTTTGTTGGGCTTGCCTGGTTCTCCTTCCATGGAGACATTGCTGCGGTTCCTGTACCGGGGTGCAGATCTACAGCAATAGTCAGCATCAGATGTCAACCCCTTGACCTTAGTCGACATAGTAGTTTCGGAGTTCTCGTTTGCTGCCCTGCCACCAGATCCTGTGGCTGCATCTTCTGCAGCCGCCGGCTAGGTCTGCGCCCCTTCCCTTACGAACATCCTTTGAGGGGGGTGAGCTAAGTCCCAGGGATGTCTCTCCCGCAAATGTTCCCATTTCTAGTGAAGGGACACTCAGATAGACTCTTCAGAGACCAGCTGACGGTGTAGTGGTTTGCGGACTGTGGCCAGAGGTAGCACACAAACTGCCTAGTGTCCGAATGCTGACCATACTCCAATGTTCACTACACAAAGGGGTAAAACAGTAGAATACCCCAAAAATCTAGGTAACCGGTCAAGAGAAGGAAGCACTGGGCATCACCCCTTGAGTTTATACTGGGCAAGGGGACACAGCTAGACCTGTAGTTACATAATATTATTCGGAGGTAAGCTGATTTCAGGTTATGTAAGAACTAAATATTAGTAGAGGAAACAAAAAACATAGAAAAACAATGATATTAAGAAAAAAAAAAAAAGACAAAATTAGTGGCTGAGAAGGGGACATTTACAGGGGGAGGACACTTCCAGTTTATAAGATAAAGGGAAAATAAGTTTTATTTCATTACTGAGAGAAAAAAATACAATAAAATGGAGTTTTTATGACAAAACAAAGTTTTATGAATACTTACCTGGTAGTTATATATATATATAGCTTAGTCTCTGATGTTCGGCAGAATTTTCCAAAAATCGCGGCAACCGCCTTGTGGTGGTTGTGCGGTTAGGTGGTTAACAACCCTTACAGGGTGGTACTTGGAATCATTCCAGTTTTCTTTTCTTCAGATCATCTATGCCCGAACTGTCTCCTGATGGGAGGTGGGTGGCCTTAAAATATATATATGACTGCCAGGTAAGTATTCATAAAACTTTGTTTTATCATAAAAACTCCATTTTTATGAATAGAACTTACCTGGCAATTATATATATATAGCTGATTCACACATTTGGAGGAGGGTGACAGACAGTAAACATCGTTGGGGAAACAACAAAAAGTTGTAGGAGAAAAAAAACACCTTGATTCCTTACCTGCTAAGGTAGCTGACTTCAAAGGTTCCTGCCTCTTGAGTCGCTTTCCCTTAGGAGTGTCAGCCAGGAGTGGACCTGTCATGCTGAAAACAACTCAATTGAGTCTGTCAACGGGGTGAGACCAACAATTTGACTAGACTTCAGAACTACCTTCAACCCATATATTAAAAACTGCAACCTTACTAAAACTAACCACCTAACCTTGCAAAATAGATATCAATTATCTAACTAGACTGAGGTGACTGTACCACAAGTCGACGTCCTCAGACAACCATTAAAAACACCAACCCACACACAGGCATACAAAAACTAAGGTTTGGGGAGGTAGTAACTCCTTTGCCTAATACAGAAGCCGTAGCTACGTATGGGCCCAAGGTATAACATCTCTCAAAATCCACTCTCAACTCTCTGAGGTGATGAGAGGCAAACACAGAGGTGCTTCTCCAGAACATTGCATCCATAATTTGCCTAACTGACATGTTCTTACGATATTCCAGAGAAGTAGCAATGGCTTTCACTTCATGAGCCCGTACTTTTAAAAGGCCGAAGTGCTCTTCCTCACACAAGAGGTGAGCTTCCCTTATAGTTTCCCTCAGGAAAAAAGACAAAGCATTCTTTGAAATGACAAATTCGTAGATAATTTGTATTTTTCCTAACCATACAAACCTTAGCTATTTAAATAGGGTATTACTTTCGGCGTAGCTGAAATGGCGAGCAATTAGAATTTTAACGAGGGTTTACTACCCTCTCGCTAGTTAGTGAGGGGGTAGGGGAGGGGTAGCTAGCTACCCCTCCCCCCTCACACACCAGTGAACTAGATCACTTTGCTTAGAGGTAGGACTTCCTGGGGGACAGGGCTGGCAGGCAAGTTTGATTAAATAGCTAAGGTTTGTATGGTTAGGAAAAATACTAATTATCTATGAATTTGTCATTTGTTCCGTAACCGAAATACAAACTACTCTATTTAAGTAGGGTGACAACCCTTAGGAAGGGTGGTAAGTCCCAGCTGTTACTGGCTTTTTGGCTTTTGCTTGGGGACTCAGTATCTGAGTGTGTAGAACTCAAGATAAGGAGTCCCTGCACCAAGATAAGGAGTCCCTGCACCTCGCAAGTACCTTGCTCTGTGTGAAGGAATGAAGTGTGACTCGTCCTAGGAAGTTGACCTGGAGTCCATTAGATGGAATTCTAGGTTAGGACGTTCCCAATACCACCTCGTAAGGGTATGGGGGACGCGACAGTATTATCTTAATACTAGGAACACAAGGAAGCATGGTTTACCTGCAGTGGTTTGAGGTCAGCTGTGCAGAGAACCCAGGATGCTGCTTTCCCCAAGAGAGGGGAGGATGAAGAAAAGAATAAGGGCCAGGCATATCTTTTCATTCATGCAGACTAAAACAGGGTAACAATGCCCTCAACCTTCTGCTGCTTGTCCATTAAGGAGCCTGAGGTTTAGACCAGATGTTGTGCAGCCACCACAGGGCCGATAGAGAACGTATCGAGCCTCCTGTGGGTCACGTCCTGCAGGTAGTGGGCTGTGAAGGTCGTTTGACGCTTCCAAACCCCTGCTTGTAGAACCTGCGTCACTGAGTAGTTTCTCTTGAATGCCAGGGACGTAGCGATGCCTCTGACATCATGTGCTCTAGGGCGATGTGACGGAGGAGGGTCTGGATTCAGGGAATGGTGGATGACCCTGCGAATCCATGCTGAGATAGTGTTCTTAGTGACCCTTCTCTTCGTCCTTCCTGTGCTCACAAACAATGCTTGCACTCGAGGACGAATTGCAGCTGTTCTCTTACTGGGCAAAGTAGGAGATGGTCTGGGTCATTTGTTACAGAACGGAGATTCAAAATCCGGAAAGAGTCGAACCGGTGGTCCGGCACTCCTGGATTTTGAGTCTTAAGCACAAACTCAGGGACGTACCTGAACGTTACCTCCCCCCATCCCCTTGAATGGGCGATGTCATACGAGAGACCATGAAGTTCGCAGACTCGCTTGGCCGAGGCCAAAGCAAGTAGGAACACCGTCTTCCAAGTCAGGTGGCAATCAGAAGCCTGGCGTAATGGTTCGACGGAGGTCTCTTAAGAGACCTGAGGACTCGAACCACGCTCCCTGGAGGAGGTCTCACTTCCGACTGAAGGCAGGTAAGTTCATAACTTCATATGAGTGGTTCCAGCGAGGGGGAAATGTCCATTCCTTTTAGCCTGATGGCAACACTTGAGGCTGAGTGATAGCCTTTCACTGCAGAGACTGAAAGGCGCATCTCTTCCCGCAAATACACGAGAAACTCTGCTATTGCTGGAATAGTGGCATCGAGTGGAGAGATACCCCTTCCACGACACCAACCACAGAAGACTATCCACTTCGCCAGGGTAGACTCCTGCGGATGACTTTCGCAGGTGTCGAGACATCCTTTCCGCAACTTGTTGCGAAAAGCCTCTCTCTGTGAGATGTTGGATAGTCTCCAGGCGTGAAGCCACAGCGATGCTACGGCTTTGTGGGAGATGTTGGAGTGTGGTTGTTTGAGTAGCTCGTGTCGATGAGGGAGTTCTCTCGGGAGTTCCGTCAGGAGTTGCAGAAAGTTCGGGAACCACTCTGCGTGATGCCATAGCGGAGCTACTAAGGTCATTGACAGGTCAACCGATATTCTGGTCTTGTTGAGCACCCTTCTCATCAGACAGAACGAGGGGAAAGGCGTAAACGCCGATGTTGACCCACCGTTATTGGAAGGCATCTTGCCAGAGTGCCTTGGGGTCCGGGACTGGGGAGCAGTACAGCGGAAGCTTGAAATTCAAGGTTGTCGCGAACGGATCCACCGTCGGGGAGCCCCACAAAGTCAGGACTTTGTTGGCTACTAGAGGATCCAAAGACCACTCGGTACTCACTATCTGGGATGCCCTGCTCAGACTGTCGGCGAGCACATTCCTTTTGCCCGAAATGAAGCGAGCCGATAGTGGAAACGAGTGGACTACAGTATCTTTACTGCAAGATGGGATAGCTGTTGTGAAAAGGTACCTCCCTGCTTGTTGATGTAAGCCACTACCGTGGTGTTGTCGCTCCTCACCACCACGGAGTGAATCACCAGATACTGTTGGAACTGTTGAAGTGCCAGAAATACGGCTTTCATCTCTAGCAGGTTTATGTGGAGGCACTTTTCTGATTCTGACCATAGGCCTGAGGTCCTGTGGTTCAGGACGTGGGCCCCCACTCTTCTTTTGAGGCGTCCGAGAACAGCATCAAATCCGGGGGGAGGACGAGAAGATCCACTTCCTTTCGGAGGTTTTCGTCTGTCACCCACCACTGACGGTCCGTCCGTTCCGCAGGACCCATAGGGACCAAAACGTCCAGGGAATTGTGACCTTGATTCCACCGGGACTTGGGCCGCCATTGCAGGGATCTCATCCTGAGGCGCCCATTTGGAACTAGACGGGCCAGGGAGGAAAGGTGACTGAGTAGACGTAACCATGATTGGGCTGGGAGTTCTTCTCGTCTGAGGAAAGGATCTGCGACCCTCCTCAGCCTTGCTATCCTGTCGTCTGATGGGAAGGCTTTGTTGAGATTGGTGTCTATAACCATGCCTAGATATACCAGTCGTTGAGATGGAGGCAGAGAAGACTTCTCGAGATTTACCATGATCCCTAGATCTTGGCAAAGTCTCAGAAGCTTGCCCCTGGTGTTGAAGAAGGGTCGACTCCGAGTCTGACAGGATCAGCCAGTCGTCCAAATAGCAGAGGAGACGGATGCCGATCTTGTGTCTCCACGAAGAGATCAGGGTGAAAACTCTGGTGAATACCTGAGGTGCTGTGGAGACCGAAACACAGCACCTTGAACTGGTAGATCTTGTTGTCTAGGCTGAATCTTAAGGGGACCGTCCGCCATGGGGTATTGACATAACTTTCAGAAATCGAAAATCTTTTATTGCTTCTATGTATGCGTAAACATGTCGTACATACTCCCCAGAAGTTTCAGCCAATTATTTTTACAAATAACGAAGATATAGAGAGGTTTTTAAATGATGACGTCATCCTTACTGTGTCGTCTGCATGACTGAGTTTGACAAAATCGTCTTTGTGTGTTAATTTTGCATATCTATAGCAATTTTTCACTTATATTTCGAGCTATCGTACGTCTGGCAGAAATGGAAGGCATTGGTAGAGTGTAGATGAACGAAATCTACTCCTACAATAACAGAAGCCAAAGTTGCCAAAGATGTATAGAAGTTATAATATATGTGTTTGTTTACTTGAAGTTCGTATGTACATTGGGTTTCCACAACGCCCTCAGGAACATTATAGCAATGCCAATGTTACCTAAGGTTATAGAAAGAACAAATAGTCAATCATTTTTCCAAACAATGAAGATATAGCGGTCTTTAAATGATGACGTCATCCTTATGGCGTCGTCTGTATGACTGAGTTTGACAGGTGCGCAGTCTCTCTCTCTCTCTCTCTCTCTCTCTCTCTCTCTCTCTCTCTCTCTCTCTCTCTCTCTCTCTCTCTCTCTCTCTCTCTCTCTCTCTCTCATGTTTCGAAATCTCGTACTTCTGGCAGAAATGAAAGGCATTGGTAGAGGGTAGGTGAATGAAAACTACCAGCTACGGAAACATCAGCAAAGTTTCCAAAGACATATAGAAATTATAATGCATGTGTTTATTTACTTGAAGTTCATATGTTGATTGTGCTTTCACAACGTCCTCTGTAATTTTATAGCAATGCCAATGTTACATACAGTGATAGAAAGAACAAAAAGTAAGTGGAGAACAAGAAAAAAGAACCAAGAAAGAGGGAAATATGGATAAGAGTACAAAGCTGAAACCTGCTAACTAAAACACTGGCAACAATTAGAGATCGCTGGCAACTCATAACATAGGAATAGTAAACTGAGGGTTCAAATACCTCCTTTAGGGTGCATTTATGTAGGAATAAATAATAAAAGTTATCATAATAATATTATCTTGATTTCTTTTAGAAAAGAAGCGAAAGTTTGCTGCAAATCTTTGGGAGCTCATAACTCAAAAACATACTTATTCCCACTTAGGTACATTTTTCTCACTTATTTGTTGTTCGATATTAGAGGAAAAGATATCGTTGAAAAGAAGAATAAATATCCCACAATTCTGTCAGACAAAATTTTGATTTTCTTTTTACATTTTTTTTCACGATTATTTTCCGTCTAGACGAGGAAAAAAAAATAAAAATTCATTAAAAAAAAACAGAAAGGAAAATCAAAATTCTGTCTGACATAATTGTTCGGTTGTTAGAGTAGTTTTTGTGGTATAAGTTTCAATACAATTGGTATTATAGTAGTGGGGAAAAATGTACCTAAATATTTTTTTTAAATCATGATTTTTGCTAATAAATCCAAAAGTTTTTGATCAAATGACTTGAAATTTTTATATGATGAAGGTATTATATATGTCTAAAACATATATAGAAATTGTGTAATTTGGATCATTAGAAAAAAAAATAGCGGACATGGCGGACGGTCCCCTTAAGTACCTCCTTGAAGACGGATGGATTGGGATCTGAAAGTACGCGTCCTTGCGATCCAGTGTACACATGAAGTCTTGTGGTCTCACTGCAAGTCTGACCGTGTCTGCTATCTCCATGCTGAACGGAGTTTGTTTGACAAACCTGTACAGAGCTGAGAGGTCGATGACTGGTCTCCAGCCTCCAGACGGTTCTTTACAAGAAAGAGTCGACTGAAGAAGCCTGGGGAACAGTCGACGATCTCTTGGAGAGCATCCTTCTTTAGCATGGTCTCGACTTCTGCCTGTAGGGCTAGCCCCTTTGCCGATCCCATGGCATAGGAGCTCAACGACACTGGATTCGCTGTTAGGGGAGGTAGAGATGTTGTGAATGGGACGCGATATCCCTGACTGATTACGAAAATCGTCCAGGAATCGGCCCCGAGTTGCTGCCACCTGAATGCGCAACTTTGTAGGCATCGCCCCACTGGTGGACATGCACGAGGATTGCCAATCCTAGCATTTGCAGCCTCGGCCACTGCCTCTAGAATTCTTGCCACCCCTGGCTTTTTTGCCCTTCTTGTCTTTGACAGGAAAGGGCTGCTGTTTGGAGACACCGTCGTCTTTGCTGCCACTGCCAATTTCGTCGTCTTGGACGGGTGAGGTTGTTGAGGTGCTGGAGGTTTGTAAGGCTTCGTTGTGAGAGCCCTTTGGAGGAGAGAGTCCTGATTGGATTTCCTCCACCTCTCAGCTTCCTGTTCCACATATTTGGGCTCAAACAGACTCTTTCCCATAAGGGAAGTGTGTCTGAGCTTGCTGACTTTGAAGGCCAGGACCCTCGAAAGGAACCTTTCTGCCACCGCATCAATAACAAGATAAAAAAATGATTTGAATAACCAAAGAAACAAGAAAAGGGATTTTGACGAAGGAAAAATCTATTTCTCGGCTCGACCTGTTTCGCTTCGTGAAATGCTCCTTAGAGCACCATTTCTAAGGCATAAATACCGCTAAATATACCAGAGAAAAAACCCAGCTCGCTCACTCTAATGAGTGTCGGTATAGTAACTGGGGCGTGTTAGAACCACGACCAGAGGTCCCTCACCAGTTAGTCCTCTCCTTCCTCAATATCCCCCGATACTACGAGGTGACGTTCTACATCCAACTACTGCCCTCTACTACTACTACCCTCCCCCCACCCCTACCACTTCCCATGCTTCTTCCCTCATTCCTTCCTAGCACCAGCGAGATTCCGACGTGTTGTTTTCATAGCTTTGTGTTTCAGTGTTTTTAAAGATGGCAGACGTTTTGGAGATCCCTGCTCCCAAGTTGAGTATTATAATTGTCTGTTTTGATAATTCTAGGTAGCGACATGTTAATATAATCTTGTTGATTTTAATCTCACCCGCTTTGTATGACGCTCCCGTACGGGTATACGGGCGGCCATTTTGGTGTCTCTACCTCCTGATCTCTGTTATGTGCGACTTTCAATTAGTTCCTCATACTAATTGTGGTCTAATATAGTTGTTTCTAGACATCTCATACAGTGTTTTGGCATAGTTATTCACATGCTGGACACTCATATGGGTTCCATATACAAGTATAAACAGAGGCACACCTAACCGTATATCTATTTGGGCTAAATTCGCATTCAAGTTGAATTAGCTTGCCTCAAGATCAAAGGGATTTTACAATAAGGTTGAGCATTGAACCTGACTTTACATTCTCACCTCTGCATCAGAAAGAAAACCAAAAAAGGCTTACAGTCCTCGGTGATACACAGTATGTCAGGGTTATTCTACACCCATTAAAATGGATAAGAGTTGAGACCACCTATAATATGACAAATTCGTAGATAATTTGAATTTTTTCTAACTATACAAACCTTAGCTATTTAATATGGGTTATTACTTCGACAGAGCTGAATGACGAGCCATTAGATATTTAACGAAGGTTTACTACCCCACAGCTAGTTAGCGGGGGTTAGGGAGGGGTAGCTTGTTACTGCGCCCCACCCCCCACACACACCGGTAAATACTTCACTATGCTTAGAGGTAGGACTTCACGGGGGAATAGGGCTGGCGGGCAAGTTTGATTAAATAGCTAAGGTTTGTATAGTTAGGAAATATACAAATTATCTACGAATTTGTCATTTGTTCTGTAACTGAAATACAAACCACGCTATTTAATATGGGTGACTCACCCCTTAGGAAGGGTCGTAAGTCCCTGCCATACTGACTTTGGCTTTGCCCGGGGACTCCATATTTGAGCGTGTAAGTACTCAGGAAATAAAGAGTCCCTGCACCTAGCTAGCATTGCTGTGCAACTTCTGCGGCCTACATAAGCTGTGTGTGAAGGTGAGAAGAGTGACTTGTCCTAGGAAGTTGACCTGGAGTTCTTCATATGGAAATCTAGGCTAGGACTCTCCCAATACCACCTCGTCAGGGTATGGGGACGAGACAGTATTAATCTTAATACTAAGAACACAAGGAAGCATGGTTTACCTACAGTGGTTTGAGGTCAGCTGTGCAGAGAACCCAGGATGCTGCTTTCTCTAAGGGAGGAGAGGATGAAGAAAAGAATAAGGGCCAGACAAACCTTTTCATTCATGCAGACTAAAACCGGGTAACAATGCCCTCAACCTCCTGCTACCTGTCCATTAAGGAGCCTGAGGTTAGACCAGCTGTTGTGCAGCCACCACAGGGCCGATAGAGTACGTATCGAGTCTCTTGTGTGTCACGTCTTGCAGGTAGTGGGCTGTGAAGGTCGTTTGACGCTTCCACACCCCAGCTTGCAGGACCTGCATCACTGAATAGTTCTTCTTGAAATCCAGGGACGTAGCTATGCCCCTGACATCATGTGCTCTGGGGCGACGTGACGGAGGAGGGTCAGGATTCAAGGCTAGGTGTATTAGCTTGTGAATCCAGACTGAGATGGTATTCCTGGTGACCCTCCTCTTTGTTTTCCCAGTGCTCACAAACATGGCTTGCACTTGGGGACAAACTGCAGCTGTCCTTTTAAGACTCCTTACTGGGTACAGTAGGTGGTCTGGGTCATCTGTTACAGAACGATGACTCGAAACCTGGAAAGAGTCGAACCTAGGGTTCGGCACTCCCGGATTCTGAGTCTTGGCAACAAACTCAGGGACCAACCTGAACGTTACCTCCCCCCATCCCCTTGAATGGCCGATGTCGTATGAGAGACCAATGAGTTAGCCGACTCGTTTGGCCGAGGCCAAAGCTAGCAGGAACACCGTCTTCCAAGTAAGGTGGCGATTTGAAGCCTGGCGTAATGGTTCTTAGGGAGGTTTCTTCAGAGACCTGAACCACGTTCCATGGAGGAGGTCTCACTTCCGACTGAGGGCAGGTAAGCTCATAACTCCGTATGAGTAGAGAAAGTTCCAGCGAGGAAGAAATGTCCACTCCTTTGGGCCTGAAGGCTAGGCTTAAGGCTAAGCGATAGCCTTTTACCGCCGAGACTGAAAGACGCATTTCTTCCCGCAAATACACGAATAACTCCGCTATTGCTGGAATAGTGGCATCAAGTGGAGAGATACCCCTTCCACGACACCAACCACAGAAGACTCGCCACTTTGCCTGGTAGACCCCTGCGGATGACCTGCGCAGGTGTCCAGACATCCTATTCGCAACTTGTTGCAAAAATCCTCTCTCAGCGAGGAGGTGCTGGATAGTCTCCAGGCGTGAAGTCGAAGCGAATCTACGGCTTTGTGGAAGATGTTGGCGTGTGGTTGTTTGAGTAGCTCGTGACATGGAGGGAGTTCTCTCGGGGGCTCCGTCAGGAGTTGCAGGAGGTCCGGACACCACTCTGTGTGATGCCATAGCGGAGCTATAAGGGTCATCGATACAATGACCGATATTCTGGTCTTGTTGAGCACCCTCCTCATCAGATCATCAGACAGAACGGGGGAAAGGCGTAAACATCGATGTTGTCCCACCGTTGTTAGAAGGCATCTTGCCAGAGAGCCTTGGGGTCCGGGACTGGAGAGCAGTACAGCGGGAGCTAGAAGTTCAGCGCTGTAGTGAACAGATCCACAGTCGGGGAACCCCACAAAGTCAGGACTTTGTTGGCTACTTGAGGATCCAAAGACCATTCGGTACTCACTATCTGCGTCGCTCTGCTCAGACTGTCGGCGAGCACATTCCCTTTGCCTGGAATGAAGCGAGCTGAAAGTGTGACCGAGTGGGCTTCGGACCATCTCAGTATCTCTACTGCAAGATGGGATAGCTGTTCCGAGAAGGTACCTCCCTGCTTGTTGATATAAGCCACTACTGTGATGTTGTCGCTCAACACCACCACAGAGTGGCCCGCCAGGACCTGATGGAACTTCTGAAGTGCCAGGGATATGGCCTTCATTTCTAGCAGGTTTATGTGGAGGTACCTTTCTGATTCTGACCACAGACCTGAGGTCGTGTGGTTTAGGACGTGAGCCCCCCCCCCCCCCCCCCCATCTTTGATGCGTCCGAAAACAACATCAAATCCAGGGGAAGGACGAGAAGATCTACTCCTTTTCGTAAGTTCTCGTCTACTAGCCACCATCGAAGGTCCGTCTGTTCCGCAGGACCCATAGGGATCAGAAAGTCCGGGGAATCGTGTCCTTGATTCCACCGAGACTAGAGTCGCCACTGGAGGGATCTCATTCTGAGGCGACCATTGGGAACCAGATGGACCAAGGAAGAGAGGTGGCCGAGGAGACGTAACCACGTTTGGGCTGGAAGTTCTTCTCGATTGAGGAAAGGCCTTGCAACCTTCCTCAGCCTTGCTATCCTGTCGTCTGATGGGAAGGCTTGGTGGAGATTGGTGTCTATGACCATGCCTAGGTATACCAGTTTCTGAGAGGGCTGCAGAGAGGACTTCTCGAGATTTACCATGATCCCCAGATCCTGGGAAAGCTCGAGAACCCTGTCTCGGTGGCGAAGAAGGGTTGCCTCCGAGTCTGCTACGATCAGCCAGTCGTCCAGGTAACGGAGGAGACGGATACCGATCCTGTGAGCCCACGATGAAATCAGGGTAAATACTCTGGTGAACACCTGAGGAGCTGTGGAGAGACCGAAGCAAAGCAACTTGAACTGGTAGATCTTGTTGTCTAGGCAAAATCTTAGGTACTTCCTAGAAGACGGATGGACTGGGATCTGGAAGTACGCGTCCTTCAGGTCCAGTGTACACATGAAGTCTTGCGGTCTCACTGCAAGTCTGACCGTGTCTGCCGTCTCCATGCTGAACGGAGTCTGTTTGACAAACCTGTTCAGGGTCAAGAGGTCGATGACTGGTCTCCAGCCTCCAGACGCCTTCTTTACAAGAAAGAGTCGACTGTAGAAGCCTGGGGACCCGTCTACCACCTCTTGGAGAGCGTCCTTTTTCAACATGGTCTCGACTTCTGCCCGGAGGGCTTGCCCCCTTACCGATCACATGGTAAGGGAGCTCAATGACACTGGCCTCGCTGTCAGGGGAGGTAGAGAGGATGTGAACGGGACGCGATAACCCTGAGTGATCACGGAAATCGTCCAGGTATCTGCCCCGAGTTGCTGCCACCTTGTCGCGCAACTTTTTAGGCATCCCCCCACTGGTGGACATGCAGGGGGACTGACAATCCTAGAGTTTACGGCCTCGGCCGCTCCTTCTAGGATTTTTACCACCCTTGGAGGACTTCCTGCCCTTCCTGTCCTTGACGGGAAAGGGCTTAGACACATTTGGCTTCACTGCTGTAGTCTTTTCCGTATTCTGAGCTGGACGGGGCTGTTGAGTTGCTGGAGGTTTGTAGGGCCTTGATGTCAGGGCCCTGTGGAGGAGGGAGTCTTAGTTGGACTTCCTCCACCTCTCAGCGGCTAGCTCCACGTCCCTAGGCTCAAACAGGCTCTTACCGAGCACGAAAGTGTGTCTGAGCCTGCTAACGTCGGAACTGGGGACTTTTTGGTGGAACCTCTCGGCAACTGCGCTTCGACGTTTCAGGATCGTATTGGCCCACAAGCTCGAGACTTGGTGGGCCAGAAACTCGATGGTACGCGTGCCAGAGAGTAAGAATGTCTCCAGTGCCTTCCTGGTGCTTTCTTTGGACAGGTCCTCAGAACGCACCAGGATGCCCAGAGACCCCAGCCAGATGTCAAGCCACGAAGTTGCCTGCATGGCAAACTTCGCCACCTTCTCCTGGCTTAGGATCTCAGTGGCAGAATACGAAACCTGCCGGTTGGAAAGTCTCTCGAGAGAGACTCCCCCAGTGAGTTCTTCCACAGAATGGTAAATGGGAAGACTCAAACAAGTCTCCTCTTAAGATCTCGAAGTACCTCCTCTGGTGGACTCGAGGAGGAGGGAGGAGCTTGTTACCGGCGCTGGATCTGTTGGAGGAAGCAAGCTCGGAGAGCTGGCCTTCGACCTTGTCTCTGGCACTCTTCATCACTTGTGACCAGGGCAAGGCTGCACTGGCCCTAGAGGGCTTCTGGGTGCCGTAGACTCGGTCCAAGACCGTGTCCTTCCCCTCACGAGGAGGAATCTCAGGGTCCGGAAACCCGTTGAGATTTCTCATGAGGGTCAGGACTTGCCAGAACGCATGTTCTGACTCTTGATGCTCTCCTCCTGAAGGGCTAGCAGCAGAGTCTCCAGTCCCCAGTGGCTCTTCCTGGGGGGACACGTGGACATTCTCCCAAGGTCTAGCTGGTTCCTGTCTTATCCTTGTAGAAGACTTCGGCAAGGTCTTCGAGTCCTTCGGCAAGGTCTTCGAGTCCTTCGGCTTCCTCCTGGGCGGGATACAGGATTCTAGCAACGATGGATGCAGGCTCTTCTCCAACCCGGCGTGAGGAGACTTCTCTGGGAGAGGCAGAGTTTCCCCCATTGGTGCGATGGGGGAATGCACCGGCTCGTCTGATTCCCCTGAGGATGGGAAATCCTCGTCCGCAGGGGAGGGAGAGAAAGTCTGGGGGGGAGAAGGAGCCTTACACAAGAATTTCCGAGGAGACAGCTTAGCCCTCGGAGAAGTTACCACGGAGGGGACTCCTCTCTTCCTCTTAAGGGGAGACGAGGTAGCCACTGCTTTGTGACCTAGTTCAGAGAACACAGGCTTAAAAGCCTGCATGAGAGCTCTGACTATGGTACCAAACCAGGGCTGTTGGCTGACAGTCGCGCTGTCAGACACTCCCTCTGGAAGGAAGGGGATCGAACGATCCCTAGGATGAGTCGACAAACAAGGGTTCGCCTGAGCTGAAAGAGAGTCCTTAGACCTGTCCGGAAACCTCCCCTCCTCCGTCGAGCGCGCTGTTCTGCGCTTGCGAGGGGGGGAAGGAGAAGATGATCTGTCCACCTGAAGCCCCATGAAGTCGCGTGCGGGATCGAGCTGGCGATCGCGGCGTGAATCGCGCTGGCGATCACGGCGTGAATCGCGCTGGCGATCGCAGCGTGAATCGCGCTGGTAGTCGCGCGATGAGCTCTGCCCTGGATCGCGTGCGGCAGGATCGCGTGATACAGGAACTTCGAGCGTGGGCGAGGGAGAGGGCGCGCGGGCGCACATAGGTAGCGGCGAGGGTGTGCGGCGCGCAGGAGCTGGAACATGGGGCGGTGTTGAAGGCAGGATAGGAGCTGGAGCATGAGCAATCTTCTGCTCGCGTGTGCACGGGCGCTCAGGAACCTGCTGATGAGCCCGTGCGGGCGAAATTATTGGGCGCGCGTGTGCAGGAGAAATATTCCTAGCGCGTGGGCGTGGAGCGTGTGTACGGAAGCATGGGGCGAGAGTCCGATTGCGCAGCCTTGTGAGGGCGCAAAGGTGAGCTTGCATGCTGGCGCGCAGGAGAACGATGCGCAGGTGGTGCAGGAACTGCCCTATGAGGTAAACGAGGGCACGCTGGGTGCACAGGGGATCGTGGGCGCGCATCAGGATGCGGGCGTAAGGGCGTGTGCTGCTGTGATGGGCGCGCAGGGCGAGCAACAGGAATCGGGCGCACTGGTGTGCGCTGCTGCGATGGGAGCGCATGGTGCACAACAGGATTCAGGCGCACAGGTGTGCGCTACTGGGCTGGGCGCGCAACAGGATACGGGTGCACAGGGGTGCGCAGTTTAGAAGAAGAAGGCAGGGGTACCTGTGAGCGCCCGTGCGCTAACTTAGGTACCTCCTGTACTGCGTGCTGGACTGTAGGAGAGCGCTGGCGCGTTGGTGAGCGCTTGCGCGCTGTGTCAGGAACTGCGGCTGTGCGTTTAATTCCAGAAGGGCGCTGAGGCCCTGGAGAGCGCTGACGAAGAGGGGAGCACTTAGGCGCTGTAGCAGGAACTGCAGGAGGGCGCTGGTGAGGAGAGCGCTGGCGCGCTATAACAGGAACTGTAGGAGGGCGTGCAGGAGATCGTGGGCGCGCATGGTTAACCTGGCGCGTATGAACAGGAGCAGGAGCGCGCACGCGCGCAAGGGAGTGCAGTGGCACTAGGTCAGGAACAGCAGCAAGACGGCGCACAGGGGGTGCCTGGCGCTTAAGTGACTGAGGCACAGTTTTGCGGTCAAGTCCCTTGTGCCCCGAAGGGACCGGTGCCTGTGCAATGACAGGGTCAGCATCCTTGAAGGGTGATGGCAGGACAGCAGGTCTGGAGGGTGACAGGTCAGAGGGTCCCTAAGGACGACCTTCCACCAAAGGAGATCGCGAACGATCTTCGGAGAGGTCTAAGGTGGCAGCTGGCAGGATCGGAGAACGATGAGTCTCCTCAGCAGAGGACTGCGGGGATGACGAGTCGAAAAGGCGCCTCCTAACTCCCTTGTGGGTAGAAGCAAGTCCTCTACGGCGAAGGGGAGGACGAGCCTTCCGCCTTATACGCCCTCTAGGGGCCGTGGGATCAGCAAGCTGACCTTCGTAAGGCCTCCGCAGAGGAGTCTCTGTAAGTGAACTCCCCCGGGGGGAGAATCACCAGCAGGAGAGACCGTGGGACTAAGCTCCGCCCTCGAAAGATGTTCAGAGGGGGAATCAGAGCCTTCAGCTACCTCAGCAACAACAGGAGCAGTTTGATCCGACACACTGGAGGCCTCCGTTATAACAACGTCGACGATAGACAGAGGATCTACGTCTGCTATCGCCGGCGATTGTTTAACAGCTGCTCTCAGCTTGATCATATCAAACAGGGCTTCCTTGGAGGGCGAACCCTGAAGCCCCAAGGAAGACCAAAGCTGTAACAAATCACGATTAGGTACAGGGAAATCAATATCCTCCTCCGAGGGAGGAGGGGCAGCTGCCTCGCTATGGGAGGCAATTACCTCTCCCGCACCCCAGGATCGGTCAACAGAACAACGGTCTACGCTCCCCTTCGACGGTCTCTAGGAAGAGACCGATCGAGTGGGAGCTTCGGAGGAGGTTGGGGCTACGGAAGAAGAGGCCTTGGAATTTTCTCTCTTCAAAGAAGCCTTTGGAGGAGAAATATCCCTTTTGGACTTTTTCTTCCGGCGCCGGGCAACCCTCCCCACTGGGAGGTAGACCACTCCCTGCACACATTACCCTTTTCACACCGTTGGCCCCTACAATGAGGACACAAGGTGTAGGGATCTGTGTCTACCGCCGACATAAAGGTCCCACAAGGGCGGTCAGGTAAACCAAGACACGTACGCATGATGATAGAGGCCAACTTCACACACTCTGAGAAAGAAAAAGAAAAACAGATTAATGGCAGTCAAAGCGAGGGTGAGAGCAGACACGTAAAGTGAAGTATTCACCGGTGTGTGTGTGTGTGGGGGGGGGGGGGGACCAAGCTACCCCTCCCTACCCCCCGCTAACTAGCGGTAGGGTAGTAAACCCTCATTAAAAATCTAATGGCTCGTCATTCAGCTCCGCCGAAATAATAATCCATATTAAATAGCATGGTTTGTATTTCAGTTACGGAACAAAGTGTTTTTCGAGGCCCCTCCTCTTGATTGCAAAGTCACACACACAAGAAATAAGATTCAGTATAAGTAATTTCTTCAACATAAAGGAGGCTATTCACAATTTATGCGGCAAAACTAGAATCTCCAAGTAAACCTGCTTTTAAAATTCTTCACTATGCTAAGTAGCAACATAAACAGGTGCAGGATTATGCAATATTACTCCTATTCTAGTACCTCTACCTGTCTCCCTACTGGGGGTTGGGTCTCGCTGTCATTACCTGTTAAAAGAAATAATTGATTAAGGGGGGGGGGGGGGGGTTCACTTGAGGGCTATAAAAAAAAAATGTAATAAACAAAGTGTTTTTCATAACATCCAAATCATACAGCTTTTTTTCCAAACAAAGTATAATTCAATGCATGCCCTCTCATTAGCCCTCAAGCCCATCCAAAAAAATGTCTCGTAACTGACGGCAACACTCCACACAAACTCTGTACATTCAAGTGAATAAATTTTACATAAAAAAATTAGATCTAATAGAAAGGTAGGATGATCAACTAAAAAATTTCATTCATCATCCGTCCCTTCAGCTACTTATCATATTATGTATACTGTATTACACTGGGTACATTATTTGAGTTTCATGATAAAAATTTGATTGGAATAGACGATAAACCATGAAACACAATGGATATACAGTACATTACAACTGAAAAATGTTATTTTCATTAGTAAAATAAATTTTTGAATATACTTACCCGATGATCATATAGCTGTCAGCTCTGCTGCCCGACAGAAAAACCTACGGGCGGAATACGCCAGCGATCGCTATACAGGTGGGGGTGTACATCAACAGCGCCATCTGTCAAGTAGGTACTCAAGTACTCGATGTCAACACAGAACCAATTTTCTCCTCGGTCCACTGGGTCTCTATTGGGGAGGACGGGTGGGTCCTTTAATTTATGATCATCGGGTAAGTATATTCAAAAATTTATTTTACTAATGAAAATAACAATTTTCAATATTAAACTTACCCGATGATCATATAGCTGATTCACACCCAGGGGGGTGGGTAGAGACCAGCATTACATGTTGACATTATTATGAGCTAAGTATTCCGTATTTCATTTTAGCAGTTATTCAAAATAACAAACATAAAATAAATAAGTACCTGGTAAGGAAGTCGACTTGAACAATTACTCTGCCTTTTTAAGTACGTCTTCCTTACTGAGCCTCGCGATCCTCAGAGGATGCTGAGCGACTCCTAGGAGCTGAAGTATGAAGGGTTGCAACCCATACTAAAGGTCCTCATCAAAACCTCTAATCTAGGCGCTTCTCAAGAAATGACTTTGACCACCCGCCAAATCAAGTAGGATGCGAAAGGCTTCTTAGCCTTCCGGACAACCCAAAAACAATAATAAAACATTTCAAGAGAAAGATTAAAAAAGGTTATGGAATTAGGGAATTGTAGTGGTCGAGCCCTCACCACTACTGCACTCGTTGCTACGAATGGTCCCAGAGTGAAGCAGTTCTCGTAAAGAGACTGGACATTCTTAAGATAAAAGACGCGAACACTGATTTGCTTTTCCAATAGGTTGCGTCGAATATACTTGCAGAGATCTATTTTGTTTAAAGGCCACGGAAGTTGCGACAGCTCTAACTTCGTGTGTCCTTACCTTCAGCAAAGCTTGGTCTTCCTCATTCAGATGGGAATGAGCTTCTCGTATTAACAGTCTGATAAAATAGGATAAAGCATTCTCTGACATAGGCAAAGATGGATTCTTAACTGAACACCATAAAGCTTCAGACGGGCCTCGTAAAGGTTTTTAAATAGAACTTAAGAGCTCTTACAGGACATAATACTCTTTCTAGTTCATTTCCAACCATACGATAAGTTTGGAATATCGAACGATATTGGTCAAGGCCGAGAAGGCAGCTCGTGTTTGGCTAGAAAACTAAGTTGTAGAACATGTAGCCGTTTCGGATGAGAATCCGATGTTCTTGCTGAAGGCATGAATCTCACTGACTCTTTTAGCTGTGGTTAAGCATATCAGGAAAAGAGTCTTAAAGGTGAGATCTTTCAGGGAGGCTGATTGAAGCGGTTCGAACCTGTCTGACATAAGGAATCTTAGTACCACGTCTAAATTCCAACCAGGTGTAACCAAACGACGCTCCTTCGTGGTCTCAAAAGACTTAAGGAGGTCCTGTAGATCTTTATTGTTGGAAAGATCTAAGCCTCTGTGACGGAAGACTGATGCCAACATGCTTCTGTAACCCTTGATAGTGGGAGCTGAAAGAGATCGTTCTTTCCTCAGATATAAGAGAAAGTCAGCTATTTGAGTTACAGAGGTACTGGTCGAGGATACGGATACTGACTTGCACCAGTTTCGGAAGATTTCCCACTTCGATTGGTAGATTCTAAGGGTGGATGTTCTCCTTGCTCTAGCAAACGCTCTGGTTGCCTCCTTCGAAAAGCCTCTAGCTCTCGAGAGTCTTTCGATAGTCTGAAGGCAGTCAGACGAAGAGCGTGGAGGCCTTGGTGTACCTTCTTTACGCGTGGCTGACGTAGAAGGTCCACCCTTAGGGGAAGTGTTCTGGGAACGTCTACTAGCCATCGAAGTACCTCGGTGCGTCATTCTCTCGCGGGCCAGAGGGAAGCAACTAGCGTCAACCTTGTCCCTTCGTGAGAGGCGAACTTCTGCAGTACCTTGTTGACAATCTTGAACGGAGGGAATGCATATAGATCTAGATGTAACCAATCTAGTAGAAAGGCATCTATATGAACTACTGCTGGGTCCGGGATAGGTGAGCAAACTATTGGGAGCCTCTTGGTCATCGAGGTTGCGAAGAGATCTATGGTTGGCTGGCCCCAGGTGGCCCAAAGTCTCTTGCATACATCCTTGTGGAGGGTCCATTCTGTTGGAATTATTTGTCCCTTCCGACTGAGACAATCTGCTATGACATTCAAGTTGCCTTGGATGAACCTCGTTACTAGTGAAAAGTCTAGACCTTTTGACCAGGTGAGGAGGTCCCTTGCGATCTCGTACCATGTCAGAGAGTAGGTCCCTCCTTGCTTGGAGATGTACGTCAAAGCCGTGTGTTGTCCGAGTTCACCTCCACCACTTTGCCTTGAAGGAGAGACCTGAAGCTTTTCCAGGTCAGACGTACTGCCAGTAGCTTCTTGCAGTTGAAATGCATTGTCCTTTGACTCGAGTTCCATAATCCCGAGCATTCCCTACCGTCTAATGTCGCACCCCAGCCTACGTCCGATGCGTCCGAAAAGAGAACGTGGTTGGGAGTCTGAACAGTCAGGGGAAGACCCTTTCTAAGGTTGATATAGTCCTTTCACCAAGTCAGACCAGACTTTATCTTTCCGGAAACCGGGATCGAGACCGCTTCTAGCGTCTTGTCCTTTTTCCAGTGAAAAGCTAGATGGTATAGAAGAGGACGGAGGTGTAGTCTTCCTAGTGACACAAATTGAACCACGGATGACAGTGTCCTTACCAGACTCATCCACAGCCTGACAGGGCAGCGTTCCTTCTTCAGCATCTTCTGGATGGATAGCAGGGCTGGGGGTTGATCGTCTTGTTCAGCAACGTCCTCATCAGAGGGTTCCTCATCCGAAACTGATGAGGAAACGGCAACGGAGTGGGCAACGTCTGACTCGCTGAATCCGGTCGCACTGGAGGATGCGTGACGGAGCCAGACGCAATATCATGGTACTGCTGCACAGTCTGTGAACTGTCAACAACCATGGGGACGCGAGGAAGTACAGCGTCAACCCGAAACTGTCTAGACTGTCTGGGTTGTGCAGTCAACACCGTACCGGGTTGCTGAGGTTGACGCACTGCGTCACAACAAGTCACCTCTGCTGGTTGTTGAACGTCTTCCTAGTGACACACTGAACGTCAACAACCACCTCCGAGCGTCGCTTAACGTCAACGTGCGACTGGCAACCCACACTGGGTCGCATCGGTGGAGGAACCACCTCAACTGGCGGACGCGAGTAGGATACCTCAGCGTCAACAGGGCGCACAACCAACCGGTAGGAAGGTTGTTGGCCAGAAGGTTCTTCTCCGTATTAAGTCCTCTATCAAGGACACAAGCTTGGACTGCATGTCTTGCAGCAAAGCCCATTTAGGGTCTACGGGAGCAGGTGTGGCAACAGACGGGGTTAGCGACTGAAGCGGAACCATTTACCATCCCTGGAAGCCTTGTTATGTGTGACATAATAGTACAGCAAAACTTCAAAGGCTCGACAAAAGTTGAGAAGTTGACCTGTAAACAACTGGAGCGTCTACTGGCTATGCGCCTGGCCGAGTCTACCAGAAGTGAGAAGTCTACCTGGGCAGAGGCATGAACTCCCAAGCTGAGAACTTCTCTCGTGTCCTATCAGACTCTCGCTCTATAAGCCAGATAAAAAGAAGGGAAATCAAAAGGCTGTATCCCTAAAACTCCTCCTGGTGCAAAAACCAGTCGCCTAGCCGACGTAACGCTCTCTAGGAGAGCGAGAGAGCACTAGCTTAACAACAACGGCTTCGAAGTAGCTAGGCCTAGTGTAAGTTCTGACGTGAGGCGAACGAGGAGCAGCAGTTACAAGATCCGGACGAAGATCCTCAAAAAATCATCATGATGATTTAATTAAAGTCCATAGGAGGCTAAGCAGCTTAAGGCTCCTCTCCAAATGACAGAGTCCTCAAAGGAATATCAGTAGGAGGGAGAACAGCACTTTCTCATCTACAGGAACCTTGTCCGAGAAAAGCTAGGTTATCTCAGTGAGGGTCTCACTGGTGCATTAGCAGCAGACCAGAAGGCAACGTTATGTAACTGCTTGACAGTCTGTGAACTGTCAAAAACTGAACTGTCAACCACAACAGTTGCGTGAGGACATACAGCACTGGTGCATTAGCAGCAGACCAGAAGGCAACGTTATGTAACAGCTTGACAGTCTGTGAACTGTCAAAAAACTGAACTGTCAACCACAACAGGTGCGTGAGGACATACAGCACTGGTGCATTAGTAGCAGACCAGAAGGCAACGTCATGTAACTGCTTGACAGTCTGTGAGCTGGCAACAACCAAAGCTGTGTGGGGAAGCCTCAACTCCTGACTGACTAGTCTGCTGCGGGCGAGTGGCGGTAACCACAGTGGGTTGCGGAGGCTGACGCATCGTGTCAAAACACGGCAGCTTAACTCCACCCTCCTGTTGTTGTGGTAGCACACGCACGTCAACGGAGGGTTCCGTGCGTCTGTGAACGTCAGCATGCGTCTGGCAGGGTCGACTGCGCATGGGTGGAGGAGCTCTCACAGCTGGAGTGTGGGAGCAGGCAGCCACAGCGTCTGCTGGGCGCACAACCGTGGTAGGTTGTAGGCTAACGGGTGCAGCGTCAACCTTCTCCGCACGAAACTCCTGCATAACAGCAGCTAACTGAATCTGCATAGACTGCAGCAAAGACCACTTAGGGTCTACAACAGCGGGTACGGCAATAGACGGAGCTACTGCCTGTTGTGACTTAGGGTCTACAACAGCGGGTGCGGCAACAGACGGAGTTACTGCCTGTTGCGGTACCACTTTGCCTCTCTTAGGAGGTGTGCAGTCATCGGAAGACTGCAGCGAGTCCGAACTGACCCAGTGGCTACACCTGGGCCGTTGGACTTGCGCGGAAGGGGACCGACTTGCACTTAATAAGCTGCGAGACCTTGGTCCAATGTTTCTTACGAGAAACCTCTTCCGCAGACGAGAAGTAAATGGGCTCTCTCGTCTTTGTGTGGGTGGGGCGATCTTGGGTAGATACGCCCGAAACCACGGAGGGAAAAACGTCTGTTCGTTGATCAAGGCCTGACGAACCCATAAGTCGTTCGACATTACTTCTCCCCTGGGCTTGGGAGCTTGCAAGAGGTTCCGGACTAGGTGAACGACAGGCACGAACAGACGAACCCTCGGACGCAACACTGTAACACTTTGCGCATATCACTTTATCACTTCGATTTTCTGTTTTGCACTTATTTCACTGAAATCGAAACTTTTACTGATTTCTACCTGAAACACGCAATCCTACCCTTCATTAAAAGGTAGTAATTGCGAAAACAGTCGTATAATGCAACAGAAAACATATATAAAGATAAAGAATTCAGTGGCTGGGAAAGAGACTAAACACTAGTTCAAATAAACTACATTTACAATCTCTCACCGCACATAGCCTGGGAACGTACAGCGACTAGGGAGGAGAGTAAAACGAGAACAACGTTACCCGCTTGAACGAAACGCTTATTCTCCTCTCTCTCCCTCCGTCTCTATCTCTCTCTCTCTTTCTCTCTTGATTTCGCACCTGAGAGAAGAGCCCAATTATATATCGTCAAAACATGTTATTTGCTAAAGGAAAAAACTGAAAGGTTTTCCAAATAAAAAGTTCCTTTAATTTAGAATTTAAACCATTTAAGCTAAGAAAGAATGAACGAAACGCCAGAATCGGTTTACTCTTACTGCAAAGTGAAACCGTGATACACTCTCTCTCTATCGTAACGATAGAGCGCATGTTGAACGTCCTGAACGTCAACAACTGCGTAGACTAAAAAACTAAACGTTAGTTCATCTTTGAAAACAGTATGGGACTATCAAAGAAATTCTTTCATAAAACATTAAAATTTAAAAAGTTTTAAATTCTTTAAAGGTTAAATACGATATAACGGGCTCAACGTTAATTAACTTCGGTTCCAAGTTAGGACCGCCTACTATCAGGAAAGGTCGCATATAAACAAAACATAAAAATTTATTTTTATATGTTTATAATAAATGGAAAGTTAATCGAAGAGGCCTAATAAAGGCGGAGAGATATAAAATATATAGATCTATAACGTGTTAAGCAAAATTACTAAAAACCTAAACACACTTCCGTCTAAGGGAAGGGTCGGCCATTTAAAAGTGAAAGAGAGTCCATACTCTCTTTGTCACCATAATTAAATCTATCCAAAACGAGTTCAAGTTTTGAAATGAAGATAAAACCCCTGCATAGCGAAAGCTCAAAACTGGAATAGTGTACTTCACCAAATAGTTGTGAAAACAAATCCAGTTAGTAACAGCGTATTTAGTAGGTCTTGCCAGTGGCACGACAGAGAGAAAATTGGTTCTGTGTTGACATCGAGTACTTGAGTACCTACTTGACAGATGGCGCTGTTGATGTACACCCCCACCTGTATAGCGATCGCTGGCGTATTCCGCCCGTAGGTTTTTCTGTCGGGCAGCAGAGCTGACAGCTATATGATCATCGGGTAAGTTTAATATTGAAAATTAGATTATCATCCATCCCTTCCAACAATGCTCCAATAACCATACAATATAACGGATTTTGACGTAAGAAAAATCTCTTTTTGGGGTTGAGCCATGTCGTCCTGATGGAAGTTCCTTCCGGCAGCTTCCTACTGTATAATATTTCTGTAAGTGATATTACAAGAGAATTACCGTCAGGTATCACAGGGTTCTAACCCCCGGGAACGACTATCCTAAGATATTGTGAATAATAAGGGATGTATCCGTAGATAACCATAGATATCTGTACCTCAACCAGACTTAACCCAGTCTAGGAATCTAAGGAGGAAGATAGGTGAGGAGCTGTTACACATCCTCTTCCTTTACAGAACTACTCGCCTCTGATAAACCCATTCCAATTTTCGCAGCTTACCTACGCGTTTGTGTTTTTGTTGAGAGCTCCTTTTCTCAGCTTTTCGGGGGTTTTTCCTCGCATGATGGCTTCCTTTTCGTTGTAAAAGTGGAGTATCTTCTTTTACGGTTTGATTTAGCTGTACCTGCTTTAGATTCGTGTTCACTCAGTATTATTTCATTAGTATCATGTTAGCTAGCTTTATTATGGCATTAAGGTGCCTTGGGCTCTTTTTTGTGTTTACCTTTACTAGGCTTTTATGCAGTTTAATTTTTAGTTTTATGCGTGTCGGTCCCGCCTAGCTTTGCCTAGAAAGTGGTAGTTTTGTCGGAGACGGGTTCGCCGATGGCGATCAGGTCTTTCTTTCTGGTTTCATTGGCAGCGGCCATTTCA
>NC_090733.1:61134812-61137312 GCF_036898095.1 Palaemon carinicauda
GCAATTTGATCAAATCCTCATGATCAGTCTTCAAGCAGTTCCGTTAGCCATTGTTTTCTCTCTCTCTCTCTCTCTCTCTCTCTCTCTCTCTCTCTCTCTCTCTCTCTCTCTCTCTCTCGCAGTGCTTGGCTATTCTCCTTGCGACAAATGACTCATGTTCCAATAAGCTTAAAATTCCTTGTTCTTTGCTGGGTCAATGACCTCTGATGTCACGACGCCAAAAACGTAGAATCAATCAATAAGTCCTTCCCTTCGAAAACCGACCCAAGACTACTTTTCCTTCTCTTATAAAAGTAACAGTGTCCATTCCATCGCACTATTTAAAAGATAAAATTTTAATATTCCTTGCAACTGACCAATTTCAAACAAAAATCCTGTCTTCGATATCATTCATTGATTTCTATGAAATGATTATTAAACAAAGGTTCGGGAATTATTACCAGATGTTGAGTATGCATCTCCACTCGATGAAAAATAAGATAATCCACGAAAGTATCCGTTCCAGCTTCCGGTGGTTAGGAGAGAGAGAGAGAGAGAGAGAGAGAGAGAGAGAGAGAGAGAGAGAGAGAGGAGAGAGAGAGAGAGAGAGAGAGAGAGAGAGAATATTTTGTTATCTGCCTAAATTCTGAAGATTAAATTCTCCACCCACCCCGCCTAACCCCCTCCCTCCCTCTATATTAGCAAATGAGAGGCCTATGAAGTCAATGACTGATAAAGATAAGAACCACATTTAATAATAAAGCGTATGATAATGCCTTTTTACCATTTTTAAGATAAGCTTTGAACCTGTAACCGCTCTCTCTCTCTCTCTCTCTCTCTCTCTCTCTCTCTCTCTCTCTCTCTCTCTCTCTCTCTCTCTCTCTCTCTCTCTCTTTTCACTAGAATTAACTGCACTGGTCATAAATCCTTGATTCCTATCTTTGCGATGCCTGTTATTTCCAGATATGTACTTGATGATATTACAATCGCCATTATTTTCCAAGATCTTTGCCAAAATTAACAGCTGTAATAGTGATCTGCTAAGAACATTAGCAAAATTTTGGCTACTTCAAACTTTTCGCTTACTATATACTATATACTATATACTTGCTTAGGGCCAGCGCAAGCAAAAGAGTATTTGCCAAACTTCAAGATTTAAAAATACGAAAAACACAGATGTTAAGAAATATCAACGATGAATACCGTAAGCCAAAAATTTCTCGTCAAAATTTTCGCAATATTTTGAAACGCTGGATTATATAGATACACATGATATTTCCACTCATTTATGCACGCCACTTGTGTCCATACAATCACAAATTCACCAGAAAATTTATCAGATTATTATTATTTTTTTCAACAAAGTTCTACTTTTCAAAATTCCAGCTGAAGACGAGGTGGTACAATGGTATATTGGTTCTTTATTAGCTTAGCTATCGTGACGATGGTAAAGTCTTGGTTGTACATAGAAATGATTACATTGGGGTTTCATCGCTCCAATAGCCAGGAAAATTATGGGGACATTTAACGAGGTTTGATTTTATGTCTCAAGATAATTACACATATTTAGCAAAAAAGCCAAAATTAGTTTACAATTAGTTACACACATATGTATGTATGTATGTATGTATGTATGCATGTATGCAAATGAATAAAAATGGGTTCTTGCAATTTAGTTGAAGAGACATATATTTTCATTTCCAAAGTTATCCTGCACCACTTACAAGAGATAAAATTTTCTTTGTCGAAATCATAAACAATTGAATTTTGTACAGATATCAATATACCCATTGTTACTCAAATTCTATTCGAAAAAAAAGAAACAATTTGGATAAGGATACTTCTTTGCTATTCATATAAGACATATTTCTACAAAAAAAAAAAAAAAAAAAAAAAACAATTATAATATTTTCTTTGCTATAAGTCAATAGTTTTGGACTAAATTCCTTCTTATAACACCTGTTCATTTATTTTTACATTTGGGAGACAAAATCAGCAAACAAATATACGTCACATACAATAGTGATATAGCTTATTTGTATGTCTTAAATAGACAAACCAACAAAAATTATGTTATGATGTAGAGAATTTAACCAAACTGTTGGATATATCCATTCATCTTTGTATCTATTTATATATCTATCAATCCACATGCACACATAGTGTATATATATATATATATATATATATATATATATATATATATATATATTTATATATATATATATATATATATATATATATATATATACAGTATATATATATATACTATATATATATATATATATATATATATATATATGTACATACATATATATATTATATATATATATATATATACTATATATATATATACAGTATATATATATATACAGTATATATATATATATATATATATATATATATATATATATATATATATACTATATATATATATATATATATATATATGTACATACATATATATATATATATATATATATATATATATATATATATATATATATATATATGTGTAGAG
>NC_090733.1:61142312-61152312 GCF_036898095.1 Palaemon carinicauda
TTAGGCCATCTTAGTTTGTAAGTACAGCGACCGCTCTTACCTCTGTACTTTTTCTCCCTCCGCAAAACAGATAAAAAATCACAGATGCCCCATAAGAATTCAGCACATCTCCAGTATTTCTTTCTCTAAATTTTGCTTTATAATATGATTGAGTGTTAGTCAACGCGTACCTGTAATCACGATACCTAAAAACTAGACGAATCAAGAAAACCGATACATTTCGGTTTCAATACCAAAAGCAGAGAAACCCTCGCCGCGGAATATGTCCAAAACATACCATGAATGTTCCCTTACTTAGCCAAACGCTAATCACCGAGACGATTAATAGTTCTTTTCTCTCACTAACCCATGTCATTAGGGTCGGAATGCACATTCTTGGCGCTAGGGTAAATAACCCTTACTGTTACACCTGGCAGGACCTGGGAATGGAATACTGTGGGAGCATAAAATCTTGGTTACGAAAGTATATACAGTATTTATCTTTCTTTCTGGGCAAGCATGATAATTATACGGCCATGGAGACACCTTCCATGAGTTCGTTTTCCACAAATTGATATCATGACTTCTCTGACACTAATTTTATGAAGATACCTCATAGACTACTAGAGTTATCTGGATGCTTCTTGTTTTAAAACTTAACTATTTATTTCGATCACATCAAGGGTTTTATAATACTAGTTCTTTAAGAATTACGTCAAAATTACAGACAGCAACAACAAATACTGCAGTATTATATAGTTACATAATTTGATAGGAATTACACATCAACAAAGCAAGGTTTACTTTTTCATTTCAAACGTTGACATTGCAAGTACATCATATGAATTGATTATTCTTACTATAACATTAGGTGTTTGAGTGATCATTAAAAAAATGATCATTCAGCATGGCCTAAAAAACTAAATCAACACTAGAGAATGTGACCATCTAATTAGAATGGTCATTGCTCAAGGAAAAAAAGACAGTGGTCAGATGGGGAAATAATATAATTCATCGCCCGTTGCAGAGAAAACGTTCTTGGTGATTCGCAAAGGATTTTAAGGTTAAGTATGCTATGGCCAATTTCCTCCGGGTATTATATATACATATACATACATATATATATATATATATATATATATATATATATATATATATATATATATATATAGAGAGAGAGAGAGAGAGAGAGAGAGAGAGAGAGAGAGAGAGAGAGAGAGAGAGAGAGAGAGAGAGAGAGAGAGAGAGAGAGAGAGAGAGAGGTACTATCAAGGTTATTCAATCTTAATATATAGGCTACTTAGCGTCTGCAATAATACCATGACATGATGAAATGGCCTTTGGATGAAGGCATCTTCAGGACAAGTTTTATGAGAGTCATAGGAAGGTGGTCAAAATGAAGCAGAAAGAGGACTGAATAAAACAATTTTTTGTAACTAACCTGTTTTGATTACAATGGGTGGTTTGTGTATTTGGGTGTTATTATTATGGTTCTGCATTAACCCGGGGGATGGCGATGGCAAGGGTGAGCTCAGCGTAGGAGTTGAGGCCGGGCTGAGATTACTTGTAGAGTCATAGGCATAAGGCTGGGCGGTGTCGGAGAAGGAGGTGTACTTGGACTCTTCTGTGGTGAAGGGCGAGTAATCAGCCGACGGTGAGAAGAGAGAATCGGGTGCCACGGACTCGAAGGAGCGTTCATCGAACTCTTCCCTTTTAATGATCACCCCTGGAGGAGGCGGTGACGTCGAGGTCTCAAAGAATGAAAGGTTGAAATCTGCATGGGTGTCGAAGGTGACCTCCGGGTTTGTCACCTTTACTTCTGCTATAGGCGGTATACTCTGATCGATCTTGAAGACGTCCATCTTTCGTAGAAGGGAAATGACACTTGGTGCAAGAATTGCTCTTGGTTGAAAACCTTTCTTCTTTCAGATGGGTTCTTCTGTCTTTTGGTTTGAAGGAGGACAATACTAGACACCTAGTAATCAAAGGTCTGTGTTTTTTAGGCTTTAACAGAGTTGAGCAAATTTGCCTTTACTTTCTGGGGTCAAACGAAACCCCTTATTGGTTTCTAACTTTATGTCATGGATAGAATCTCCTTTGCTGTACACATGACGAACAGAGGAAATTCTTATCAGTTATTGAAAGGGCTTGAGCACTCCCACATATGACCCTGATCAAGAACGATGACGAGATTACCTTCGTCGTCAGCTGCGTGCCCAGTCCATTTCAGAGCAGCATCTCAGTGGCCTCAAGTGCAATACACAAAAATAAGCACTTGGCCCTACAGATATTTTTACCCTTTTCTTAACTGTAAGGAACAAATACCTTAGTTCAAATGTTTACTTTCTAGATTAAGAGTTCCAATGAATACGCTACGGAATCTGCTCAGTATTCCATCAACATGCCCGGGCAAAAGGGTTGGTTGTTTGTTGTAAGGGAGTTCAGTTGATAATGGAGAACAGGCGATGCGATAGAGAACATTCACTGGAGAGCCACGTCCTATGTGCAACGTCTTTCAAAGTCATTCACGGAAAGCTACAGCACTCGGCGGGACTTTTTTTTTTCTATTTCTCTGTCACTCAGTCAGCACGTGAATCTTACGTAGTGTTCTCTGTCACTATAACTATCAAGGGGTACTTCCTTGGTCGTCTCTTGGCGTTCGGACTCGGCCACTTCTCACCACCGACTGAAGGAGCTGGATCGAGACGACAGAACTGAAGTTTTTACCAAGTCCCGTTTGCTACGCGGGGGTAGTACAGCTCTGATGGGGGGTAGGGGGAGGCGGGAAGGAGAGGTAGATTCACCCTCCCTTTCCTCACCTCTCCCCTAACAACCTCCCTTCTTTTAACCCCCTCCCCCAAGACCCGGGCTCTTGGGTCAACGTACGGCACGAGAGAGAGAGAGAGAGAGAGAGAGAGAGAGAGAGAGAGAGAGAGAGAGAGAGATTCCTGGACTCAGCATGGACCCACAAATCTACCCATTTTAATAACAAAAACAAAAAGCAATGTACACTTCAAAGAATTTAAGTCGAATGCCCACCAAATCAAACTACGGAAGAAGCATAAGGTAAATGAGTAGCTGATTTTGTCGGCAAAACGGTGAGTGCTTGGGGGATAGAGTAAGTAGTAAGTTGAAGTTAGAGGAAGAGGTGAGGAAGATAGGCATAGTGAGGGGGATGGAAAGGAAGGAAGGGAAGGGGGTAAGAGAGTAAATGGGGAGGATTGTAGTAGATAGAGGGCTGGGGTGGGAGCTACCCCTCCCCCGCTGACATCTCTACCAATCACATAGTAATTTCACGATGACGTCACTGTTCGCACTACTACTATAATTTGGCAGCGAAATAATTCAAGGCTCTCAATTAGGTCACAGGAACACTCCCAGGATCTATTTTATTTTTTCTTTATCAATTAACGGGACCAGTGAAACAATGACGAGAGCTATATTGACAGTAATCTCCACTAGGCCTATTTACTCGACGGAGTGAATGTCTTTTATCTATTAAGAGATCAAACATCGCAGCTATATAACAAAGACATTAACGTTGGCGTATTAAAATAAAACCATAGCGGCAATAATTGGCTTTCAGTTTCGATTGCATTCAACTTTGCGGAATTTGCAAATACTCTGTATCGCTGATGGTCTATAGACTAAACCAAGAAGAATGATAAAGCAATAGAATCTCGTTTCAAGCAGAAGGCATTATTCTAGTGCAACCGACGCAATATTATATGAAAATACCTTCAAAGATATTACTGAGAACACTTTCCATTTCAATACAATTCAAATGTCATAGTTTTCGCTATTACCTTATTCCAATCAAACTCTCTTCGATCATTATTTATGCTGTGATTTACGGAACGTCATTTATTTGAAAACAACGGAAAAGAATAATACTAGTCATGTATTACGTAAAGGAAATATTGACACGTGTGCATTCATACATAATTATATAATCATCTGTGGACTGTACTATGTAAATACATGTGCGTAATCACGTACTTGGAACGTGTCAGTTTATGATTAGATGTTTTTTTTTCGCTTATCGTAAAGTAGCTCTGCTGCATAACACTACAGTACTTTATCCTTTAACTGGCATCTGTTGAAGAAAACTAGAAATAATTATCATAGGTCAAAATAAGATACATTGTATCTATTGTTTTGCTGTGTCGACAGAGCTTGTTACAAGTTTTGTTAAAAAAAAAATGTCTATCGATCATTAATACAGTATATCTATATATTCATATTCAGATGGCCGGAAAGGTTTATTCATGATATTAATTACTAGACATTTGAATAGCTAATTTGAATCAACTTAATTCATAGCCCTATCATATGAGACTAGTTTTATCTATTTCAATTTTGAAAATGAGTATAATCTTAGGCTTTAATATTTATTATAAGGGATACTAAGAAATGCCCTCCCTGGCTAAACCTCAAGAATGTGCAACTTTAGACGTCTTATTTTCGTATGAATGAAAAATTTATAACAATTATCTATTCAAATATCTTGTACTCAATATCATGAATAAATCCTTTCCCGCTATATGACTATCTAGGATATAAAACCACTCTCGTAAAACCTGCCCAAAGAAAAGTGACGATTCTTGATGAGTGAACGATGATTTACAGTGTAGCTAGAGAAGACCTACCACGATGTGCTTATGACATAATAGTCTTATGGTAAACAGTATCAGTTCCTATGCTACCAACATTAACTGGCCTAAACCTTAAGATTTCGATTTTCTACTATGAGCCTCTTTACACACGAGCTGTTTAATGATAAAATGGTAATATAATTCCTGATTAGCCTTTCAGTAAAATAGACGCTTTAGAATAACTTCTCATTCCAGCACAATGAGTCCTTAGACTTCTTCCTAAATTACTACCTTCAGCAGTTTCTCAATTCAGCAAACCTGTCAACCTTTCCTACCCAGACGGGTCCCAGACGAATAAAGGCCAAAAGATAAAGGAAGATATCATGAGATAATGGGAGATATGGCAGGCCATTTCCCATGCGCATCGCAAGGAGGTAAATGAACCCCACGTGCTAGTATTTATTCATTTCTCGAATATGACTGAATGAGAATTTTAGCACATGAGTACCACTTTTCTTTTCATGAGAAAAAAAAATGGAAACATCTTAGGTCATTTTGAAACTGGATTTGCAAAGCAGTCTAACAACCTACGACATGTGCTTTGCTGACAACACCTGCAATGAAGGCTTCATTATAACAAAAATACCAGGCAGTGAGTATCTTGCAGCGTTAATCTAGAATATATCAAGATAGCATCCTAATACAGGCAATGTTACAAAGTAAAATTAATAATATAAATAGCTTCAGTAAAAGTAAGGAATTGGTGAGGCCCTGTCAGATATAATATACAGGACTCGCAAATACCTCAAGTTTAGTGTACCGAAGACAGCCGCTCTGCTTATTCTAAACATCTCAAAGATCAAGAGCCCATTACGTCGCTTAGCATGAATGGAAATTTCACATAATGAACATTTATATTTGTTTTCTCTTACAATCAGTATTTTGCACCATGAAATTGAAGGTTCTATGTAAATACGTATAAAACATATCGATATGAAAAGGAGAAAGTTTTAACATTAGAGGAGCTACTGAAACACACATTTGACACTCATCAAACCTTGATTTTTCGCTGACTTCAAGCCAAAAAAATTAAATAAAAAAGAAAGTAATTATCGCAGTCGGTAGGAGAATACTAAGTCGTGCTTCGAAGAAAGTTCAGAGGCAATAGAAGTCTTGCAATAAATGACCTTATTCCAAAGCAGTAATCAAGTTTTACTAAGCCTAAGACCAACCCAGATCCACTTTTGCAATTTCTTTAAGGAGAGAGAGAGAGAGAGAGAGAGAGAGAGAGAGAGAGAGAGAGAGAGAGAGAGAGAGAGAGAGAGAGAGATTAACCTAAGGATATTAAAACCATTTGTCGTCTATATGAACGAAAAGTTACCATGCCAAGAAGATCCATAACCACTGTGCAAAAGCTTTTGCTGTAAATCACCTTGAAATTGTGTATATAAAATGGAATAGCTCTTATTAGTAACAAAAAATATGAGATTAAAACAAAGCTTCCAGAACAATTATCATATAAACCTTGGTTTGACTGTGTCACTTATCCAACAACACCGAATTATTTCTACTTAAATGGAAATGAAAAGAAAAACATATAGCCACCAAATGGCCTACGTTCACCACTAATTGAAGGATAAACTTCTTTCAAGTGAAAAGGAAAATGTAAGTAAAAAGAAGAAATATTTTATATATGTCGAATAAAAATTATTCTCAACTATTTTATAGTAAAATAGCATCAATCCAGGTTCTGTCTTTTCATTTAAAGAATTCCTTCAATTCTTTTTGTTTCGGGCTAATTTTCGTTCTGGTTAGACTTACTACCCAGTAATGATAACTACTTCTAACCATTATGTACTGTAATATTAAAGTGATTAATGATGATTTGCAAAGTGAAAGAAACACCAATTGGTATCTCTGTTCAGTATAAGGAACGTGAAATTTGCAAACAATGGAATTAGAAATCATAGATCTCTGCTTATATATGTAAAATGTTTATAAATGCATGCCAATATGCCTCCGACTATTCATACACGCTAATACATAAACCAGCACAGTATCTTAAAATACGCACAAACATACACACACGCATAATTATACATATTTATACATACATACACACACACGCTTATATATATATATATATATATATATATATATATATATATATATATATATATATATATATATATATATATATATATACAGTATATATATATATATATATATATATATATATATATATATATATATATATATATATATATATATATATATACAGTATATATATATATATATATATATATATATATATATATATATATATATATATATATATATATATATATATATATATATATAAGCATCATCTCTTACGCCTTCTGACGCAAAGGGCCTCGGTTAAATTTCGCCAGTCGTCTCTATCTCGAGATATATAAGTATACGCACATGTATGTATCTATCTATCTGGTCATATATATATATGTATATATATATATATATATATATATATATATATATATATACGTATATATATATGTATATATATATATATATATATATATATATATATATATATATATATATATATAGCCTATATATATATATATATATATATATATATATATATATATATATATATATATATATATATATATATATATATATATATATATATATATATATAGTATAATCTCTGTCTTCAGTAAGCCAGCTGTTAATCATATTTTTTTCTGGGGATGTGGCAATATATTTCATCGATGCAAACAACGAGAGAGAGAGAGAGAGAGAGAGAGAGAGAGAGAGAGAGAGAGAGAGAGAGAGAGAGAGAGAGAGAGAGAGAGAGAGAGAGAGAGAGAGAGAGAATACCTGTTGTCAGCATCATTTTCTTCATGCTGCTCCACACATTTTTTTCGCGAAAACTTTGTCCACAATTCCTTCTAATTTTTGTTCAGCATCTTTCTTTTTCCAAGCGTTAATAACGGGTCGGTATGAACGGAGGCTTGGGCGTGGCCTCATACTTTAACCTCTTACCTAACTATTAAGAACGATTTTTTTTTTCGGAGGGTTTCTTGTTTTGTTCACAAACTAGTTGCATTAAGGTAAGCTCGCAACTTTGAAAATCAACTTTTGGAATTCAATTTATAATGAAGGAAAGGATATAGTATGGGAATAGGAATGGAATTAAAATGATATAATTCAACTCTATTGTCTATATTTGACGATTCTGCCCAAATTTCATGATCTTCTGAAATGAACTCAACATTTGCCATGACATGATAATAAGGGATACACCAAAAGGTAAAAGTAGGATTCCCTAAAGCAAAAATCACATGCATGATGTGCCAATCAATTGTTATTTCTATGACCTCTTCGGATAGAACTGCAGAAGTGGTAAGGTTAATTAGGCACCAAAGGAGTGTTCGTTTTCATTGGAGAATTAGAATCTTATATTCTACTTTCTTTGATAAAAAAGGTCCAAGCGTTTCAAACGACATTCAGTTCTTCCAAAATTCTAAGGTGAAGAAATCAGCATAATTGAATAGATTATTTCTCCTTTAAAGTTCTTTTTATTTTTGTACGTATCTCTCTTAATATACATGTCTGAGTACATGTGTGCAAATATGAAAAACTACATTTATATGCATGAATCCCTGAATGTAAGGTATCTATAGCGGATATCAGCTCACTAACAAGAGAGAGAGAGAGAGAGAGAGAGAGAGAGAGAGAGAGAGAGAGAGAGAGAGAGAGAGAGAGAGAGAGAGAGAGAGAGAGAAAACGCAAGCCCTTGTTATTCCTCTTATCGTGCAATGATATTACTGCTAAAAGGAAGCATTGCAACAGAAACATGGCAACAGCTATTTTCCGTATCATTTATTTTGGTCTAAAAAAACCAGAGCTTTTGCTTTTGAGACATCAATTTATTCTGTAGTAATGAAAGAGAATGCATGATAAAATAATGGCGTTGTTTAGGAATTTTCTTTTTTTCATATCCTCTTATTAATTTCTAAGGTACAGTATGCCTCATGATTAGCTAGGCTATCCATTGGCAAATTCACCAAACTGTCCACGGTGAAAAAATACAACCACGAATTTGAAGGGACACATATCGTCTATATCTTCTCATCTACCAGTCTGTTAGCCTTTGTTAACTACAATAATGTTTGAAGATTAAAGAAATTAATTATATATCCTTTACCTGAGTTGTTAATGACTACTAGAAAATTTATTTTAGTAAATCATCGGAAGTATAGTTAGTTTACAACGCTCGCATGGTTATAGATAGACATTTCGCTATCAATATACAATGTATGATGTTCGCTAACTAATTTTCTTGTTTGGATTTGCAACCGGCAAAGTTCTTTGGACAGTAAAGAATTACAATGAGAAAACAAGAAACAATGGCGGTGACACTTGCAGCTCGCAGGAAGGCGATAGGTTTCTGAAGTAAATCATAAAGTACAGTCTCTCTCTCTCTCTCTCTCTCTCTCTCTCTCTCTCTCTCTCTCTCTCTCCTCTCTCTCTCTCTCTCTCTCTCTCTCTCTCTCTTTTTCAATGCTAATCTACCTTTCCATTTCCTTGATCGTTGTGCAGACGTCTATATTTGAAAATGAGCTTATCGATATCTTGAACTGGATTCATAGTAATCCTTTTATAACCTACCGAAAATTCGTATTTTTATCTTAGATCCAACGTTTGTTCACGTAACTCGTGTGTCAAGTAAAAATAAAAGAGGATCACTATTTACGTTGAAATCACCATGCAGGTTTGGTCTTAAGATACTGTAAAGGTTAAGGCTGTTTCTTAATATTTTCTTGCTAGTTCTTGATTCTATTTAGATCAACGTTTTCTGATCTGTGTGTGTGCATGTGTGTAGAGAGAGAGAGAGAGAGAGAGAGAGAGAGAGAGAGAGAGAGAGAGAGAGAGAGAGAGAGGTTGGAATAGTGCACTAAGTACTTGATATCAGAAACCTCGTCTAAATTATTAAACGCGTGTTAAAACATCCGATACTGATAATTTTGGATTCAAGGGATGGTATGTAAGGACGAACCCGATATCAGTTTATAATAGAAGAGGAAAAAAAAAACACGATTGGCATTCCTTTGAGTAACCTAATTATGACATTATCTTTTAGCAACCAAAATTACACTATTTTATTGACAGTCACGGTAAAGCACAGTTTTCTGACACCAACAATAGATTATAGCAAAAAAAAAAAGAAAAAAAAATAATAATAATAATTATTAAGAAAAAAAATGCCACTGGATTTATTTTTCTTGGGATTTATGTAACTAATTTGCGCTTAACAGAATGATAGCCTACATAAAACTGTGAAATAAATGTGAAAAAAAAAAATGAAGAGGGAACTTAAAAATTCAGGGGCAGTAACTATTGAAAATGATTTTGATTATTGTTGTAAAAGAAAT
>NC_090733.1:61157312-61168329 GCF_036898095.1 Palaemon carinicauda
CAAAGTTTTGAAAACCAATCTTGAATGCAGACTGTGATCTTACCAAAGTTTCGAAAACCAATCTCGAATGCAGACTGTGATCTTACCAAAGTTTCGAAAACCAATCTCGAATGCAGACTGTGATCTTACCAAAGTTTCGAAAACCAATCTCGAATGCAGACTGTGATCTTACTAAAGTTCCGAAAACCAATCTCGAATGCAGACTGGAATCTTCCCCAAGTTTCGAAAACCAATCTCGAATGCAGACTGTAATCTTCTCAAAGTTTCGAAAACCAATCTCGAACTCAGACTGTAATCTTCCCAAAGTTTCGAAAACCAATCTCGAACTCAGACTGTAATCTTCCCAAAGTTTCGAAGACCTATCTTAAATACTGAGTGTAATCTTCCCAAAGTTTCGAAAACGAATCTCTAATGCAGACTGTAATCTTCCCTAAGTTTCGACAGCCAATCTTGAATACAGACTGCAATTTTCCCAAAGTTTCGAAAACCTATCTTAAATACAGACTGTAATCTTCCCATAGTTTCGACAGCCAATCTCGAATGCACACTGTAAGTTAATCTTCCTAAAGTTTTGAAAATGAATTTCGAATGCAGACTGTAATCTTCCCAAATTTTCGAAAACCAATCTCAAGTGCAGACTGCAATCTTCCCAAAGTTTCAAAAACCAATCTCGAATGCAGACTGTAATCTTCTCAAAGTTTCGAAAACCAATCTCGAACTCAGACTGTAATCTTCCCAAAGTTTCGAAAACCTATCTTAAATACAGACTGTAATCTTCCCAAAGTTTCGACAGCCAATCTCGAATGCACACTGTAAGTTAATCTTCCTAAAGTTTTGAAAACGAATTTCAAATGCAGACTGTAATCTTCCCAAATTTTCGAAAACCAATCTCAAGTGCAGACTGCAATCTTCCCAAAGTTTCGAAAACTAATCTTGAATGCAGACTGTAGTCTTCCAAAGTTTTCAAAAACCAATATTGAATGCAGACTGTAATCTTACCAAAGTTTCGAAAATCAATCTTGAATAAAGACTGTATTATCCACAAAGTTTCAAGAACCATAACGACTATTGGCTGTAATCTTCCCAAAGTTCTGAAAACTAATCTCGAATACAGAATGTAATGTTCACAAAGTTTCAAAAACTAATCTCGAATGTAGACTGCAATCCTACAAAAGTTTCAAAAACTAATCTCGATTGCAGACTGTAGTCTTCCTAAAGTTTCGTAAAACAATCTCGAAAGCAAAAATCTCAGTATTGACTGTAATCTTCTAAAAGCTCTGAAAACCAATCTGGAATACAAACTGTAATCTTCATAAGCTTTCGAAAACAAGTCTCGAATGCAGACTGTAATATTCCTAGTTTTTAAAACAAATTTCGAATGCAGACTGTAATCTCCCCAAAGTTTCGAAAATCAATCTCGAATACAGACTGTAATTTTACCGAAGTTTCGAAAATCATTCTTGAATGCAGACTGTAATCTTCCCAGAGTTTCGAAAAACCAATCTCGAATGCACACTGTAACATTCACCGTATTGAAAACCAATCTCGAATGCAGACCGTTCTTACCAAAGTTTCGAAAATCTGACTCGAATGCAGACTGTGATCTTCCCAAGGTTTCGAAACCCGATCTCGAATGCTGACTGTAATCTTACCAAAGTTTCGAAAATCAATCTCGAATGCAGACTATAATAAATACTAATAAAATTTGGAAAACCAATCTCGAATGCAGGCTGCAATCTTCTCAAAGTTCGAAAATCAATCTCGAATGCCGACTGAAATCTTCCCAAATTTTCGAAAACCAATCTCGAATGCAGACTGTAATCTTTCCAAAGTTTCGAAAACAAATCTTGAATGCAAACTGAAATCTTCCCAAAGGTTTGAAAACCATTCTCTAATGCAGACTGTAATTCTCCCAAATTTTTGAAAACTAATCTTGAACCCAGACATTAATATTCCCAAAGTTTTGAAAACCAATCTCGAATGCAGGCTGTAATATTCCCAAGGTTTCAAAAACCAATCTTGAATGCCGACTGTAATCTTACCAAAGTTTTGAAAATCAATCTCAAATGCAGACTGTAATCCTCTCAAAGTTTCGAAAACCAATCTGGAAGGCAGACTGTAATCTTCTCAAAGTTCGAAAATCAATTTAGAATGACGACTTAAATCTTCCAAAAGTTTCGAAAACAAATCTCGAATAAAGACTATATTGTTCCCAAAGTTTCAAAAACAATAACGACTGTTGATTGTAATCTTCCCAAAGTTCTGAAAACTAGTCTCGAATACAGAATGTAATCTTCCCAAAGTTTCAAAAACCAGTCTCGAATGTAGACTGTAATCCTCTAAAAGTTTCGAAAACCAATCTTGAATGCAGACTGTGATCTTCACAGAGTTTAGAAAAACCAAATCTCGAATGCATACTGTAGTCTTCAAAAAGTTTCAAAAACCAATATAGAATGCAGACTTTACTCTTCCTAAAGATATGAAAACCATTCCAGAATGCAGACTATAATCTTCCCAAAGTTTTGAAAACCAATCTGGAATGCAGACTGTAATATTCACCGTTTCCAAAAACCCATCTCGAATGCAGACTGTTCTTACCAAATATTTGAAAATCAGACTCGAATGCAGACCGTAATCTTCCCAAGGGTTTGAAAACCAATCTTACCAAAGTTTCGAAAATCAATCTCGAATCCTACTAAAATTTTGATAATCAATCTCAAATGCAGACTGAAATCTTCCCAAAGTTTCGAAAACCAATCTTGAATGCAGACTGTAATCTTCTCAAAATTCGAAAATCAATCTCGAATGCCGATTGAAATCTTCCCAAAGTTTTGAAAACCAATCTCGATTGGAAACTGAAATCTTCCCAAAGTTTCGAAAACCAATTTCCAATGCAAAATGTAATCTTCCTAAAGTTTCGAAAACCAATATCGAATGTAGACTTTGATCCTCCCAAAGTTTCGAAAACCATTCTCTAATGCAGACTGTAATCTTCCCAAAGTTTCGAAATATAATCTTGAACTCAGACTGTAATCTCACCAAAGTTTCCAAAAACCAATCTGGAATGCAAGCTGTAATTTTCCCAGAGTTTAAAAAACCAATCTCGAATGCAGACTGTAATCTTCCATAAGTTTCGAAAACCAATCTCGAATGCAGACTGTAATCTTCCTAAAGTTTCGAAAACCCATCTCGAATGCAGACTGTAATCTTTCCGAAGTTTCGAAAATCAACCTCGAGTGCAGATCGAAATCTTCCGAAAGCAACAAAAACCAATCTCAGATGAGACTGTAATTTTCCCAAAGTTTCGAAAACTAATCTTGAATGCAGACTTTAAGCTTCTCTAATTTTCTTAAACTAATTTCGAAAGCAGACTGTAATCTTCCCAAAGTTTGGAAAACCAATCTCGAAAGCAGACTGTAATCTTCCCAAAGTTTCGAAAACCAATCTGGAAGGCATACTGAAATTTTCTCAAAGTTTCGAAAACCAGTCTTGAACGCAGACTGTAATCTTACCAAAGTTTTGCAAACCAATCTCGAATGCAGACTGTAATCTTCTCCAAGCTTCGAAAACCAATCTCGAATGCAGACTGTAATCTTCTCCAAGCTTCGAAAACCAATCTCGAATGCAGACTGTAATCTTCCCAATTTTTAAAAAACCAATCTCGAACGTAGACTCTAATCTTCCTAAAGTTTCGAAAACCAATCTCGAATGGTGACTGTAATCTTGCATAGATTTCTAAAAAATATGTCGGATAATGACCACAATCCTCCTTAAATTTTGAAAATAAATCTCAAATACCGAACGTAATTTTCCTAAAGTTTTTTTTTTTTCAAAGCCTCCCGAATATTGACCAAAATTCTCCCCCCACCCCACCCCTGTCCCGATGAATACAGAATATAATTTTCTTTGAGCTTTAGAAACAAATTTCACTTACATACTGTAATCATACGTAAATTTCGAAAACAAATCCTGAATACAAACCCTAATTTTCCGGAAATATCAAAAGGAGACTCTAAATACAGACCCTTATATTTCATAGAATGTGAAAATATATTTTTAATATAGACCGCAACCTTTCATAAATTTTAAAAACAAATCTTGATTATAGACCATAATTGTCATTAACTTTTGACAACAGATATAGCATACTCACAATATTAATCGCAAAATGTTTTTTAGAATAGAGGAAAATCTTGAATGCAACTCGTAATTTTCTGTAAATTTGGAGAGCTAATTTTAAGCATAGATCATGTTCTCCTATATAGATCGTAGTTTTTTCTAAGTTTGTTGAATCATTCTCGAATGCCAATCATAATCATCCATAAATTTCGAATACAGATTCTGAATACAGTTCATAAAGTTTCATTAATTTGGAAAACAAATCTTGCAAACAGTCCATAATCTTGCATATTTTTCGAAAACAAGTCTCTGATGCAGGCCATAATTCTTTCTTGAATACAGAAGGTAATTTTACGTAAATTTGAAATAAATATTCGAATACAAACCACAATCTTCCATACACTTCGTAAAAACATTTCGAAAACTGAACGTAATCTTCCATACATTTAAAAAAAATAAATCTCGAATTCTGTTTCAAATATTTCCTGAATTTCGAAAGAAAACTTTGAATATAACCCAGAAATTTTCCTAAAGTATGAAAATAAATATCGAATACCTACCAAAATATTTTCAAAATTGCGAAAACAAATCTCAAATACTGACATTAATCTTCCTTAAATTTTGGAAATGTCTCGAATATCAACCACAATTTTATGAGAATTTCAGGAACAAAACTTGTCCAAGGACTATAATCTTCCCTACTTTGCAACACTAAATCTCAATAACAGACTATTCTTTTTCATCTTTATAAGACATCTCGAATACGAACCATAATTTTCCTTAGTTTGAAAAAAAATCGCAAGTAAGACCGTATTCTTCCTATGTTTTGTAAAAAAAAACAATTTCGAGTAGGACCGTAATCTTCCCTAGTTTTGTAAAAAGAAAAGTTTGAGTTAGCTTTGTAAAAACAGATTTCGAAGAGGAGCATAATCTTCCCGTTTTGTGGAAAATGTTTTTAGGACAGTGATCTTTCCTAGTTTTGTAAAAACCAATTTCGAGTGGGACAGTATTCTTTCCTAGTTGAGTGAAAAGATAATTTTAAATAGGACCAAAATCTCCTCTAGTTTTGTGAAAACAAATTACAAGTAGGACCGTAATCTTCTCTAGTTTCCTAATAAAAAATTAATTAAAAAAAAATCTTCACCAGTTTTGTAATAACAAATTTCGAGTAGGACCGCAATCTTCCCTAGTTTTGCTAAAAACAAATTTCAAGTAGGACCAGAATCTTCCCTAGTTTTGTTAAAATATATTTTGGTAGGACCATGATCTTCCCTAGTTTTGTAAAAACAAATTTCAAGAAGAACCATAATCTTCTTTAGTTTTGTAAAAACAAGATTTTAAGTAGGACCACAATCTTCCCTAGTTTAAAAAAAAATTCTAGTAGTATTGTAATCTTTTTTAGTTTTGTAAAAAAAAAAAAAATTGAGTAGGACTGTGATCTTTCCTAGAAGTGTTGAATAAATTTCTAGAAGGACCGTAACCTTCATTAGTTTTGTCAAATAAAATTTCGAGTAGGACTGCAACTTTCCTAGATCTTTAAAAACAAATTGGAGTAGGACCGTAATATTTTTAGTTTTGTAATTTCGAGTGGGGCAATAATCTTCCCTAGTTTTGTAAAAACAAATTTTGAGCAGGACTGTAATCTTCCTTAGTTTTGTCAAATAAAGTTTCAAGTAGGATAGTAAACTTTCCTAGATTTTTAAAAATAAATTTTGAGTAGGACTGTGATTTTTCATAGAATTGTTAAAACAAATTTTGAGTAGGAGCGTAATCTTCCCGAGTTTTGTTAAAACAACTTTTGAGTAAGACTAAACTTCCTTAGATTTGTCGAATAAAATTTCGAGTAGGAACGTACACTTTCCTTGTTTTTTTAAAAACAAATTTTGAGTAGAACTGTAATCTTTCCTAGAATTGTAAACGCGAATTTTGAGTAGGACCATAATCTTCCGAAGTTTTCTGAAAACAAATTTCGAGTAGACCATAATCTTCCTTAGTTTTTCAAAAACAAATTTTGAATAAGACCATAATCTTTTCTTGTTTCGTCAAATCAAATTTTGAGTAGGACCACAATGTTCCTTAGTTTTGCAAAAAAACAATTATTAGGAGGACTGTAATATTCCATACTTTTGTGAAAACAAATTTCAAATAGAATCATACTCTCTTCCTTTGTTTTGTAAAACCAAATTTCAAGTAGTACTTTAATTATCCCTAGTTTTATAAAAATCAAATTTCGAGTAGGACCGTAATCTTCCCTTGTTCTGTAAAAACCTACTTAGAGTAGGACCATAATCTTCCCTAATTTTGTAAAAAAAAATTTGAGTAGGACCATAATCTTCCCTTGTTCTCTAAAACAAATTTCGAGTAGAACTGTAATCTTCCTTTGTTTTGTAATAAACAAAATTTGAGTAGGACCGCAATTTTCCCTAGTTTTGTAATAACAACATTTCTTGTTGGACCGTAATTATCCCTAGTTTCTTAAACACAAATTATGAGTAGGACCGCAATTTTCCCTAGTTTTGTAATAACAACATTTCTTGTTGGACCGTAATTATCCCTAGTTTCTTAAACACAAATTATGAGTAGGACCGCAATTTTCCCTAGTTTTGTAATAACAACATTTCTTGTTGGACCGTAATTATCCCTAGTTTCTTAAACACAAATTATGAGTAGGACCGCAATTTTCCCTAGTTTTGTAATAACAACATTTCTTGTTGGACCGTAATTATCCCTAGTTTCTTAAACACAAATTATGAGTAGGACCGCAATTTTCCCTAGTTTTGTAATAACAACATTTCTTGTTGGACCGTAATTATCCCTAGTTTCTTAAACACAAATTATGAGTAGGACCGCAATTTTCCCTAGTTTTGTAATAACAACATTTCTTGTTGGACCGTAATTATCCCTAGTTTCTTAAACACAAATTATGAGTAGGACCGCAATTTTTCCTAGTTTTGTAATAACAACATTTCTTGTAGGACCGTAATTATCCCTAGTTTTTGAAAACGAATTTAGAGTAGGACCGCAATTTTCCCTAGTTTTGTAATAACAACATTTCTTGTAGGACCGTAATTATCCCTAGTTTCTTAAACACAAATTATGAGTAGGACCGCAATTTTCCCTAGTTTTGTAATAACAACATTTCTTGTAGGACCATAATCATCCCTAGTTTTTGAAAACAAATTTAGAGTTGGACCGCAATTTTCCCTAGTTTTGTAATAACAACATTTCTTGTAGGACCATAATCATCCCTAGTTTTTGAAAACAAATTTAGAGTAGGACCGCAATTTTCCCTAGTTTTGTAATAACAACATTTCTTGTTGGACCGTAATTATCCCTAGTTTCTTAAACACAAATTATGAGTAGGACCGCAATTTTCCCTAGTTTTGTAATAACAACATTTCTTGTTGGACCGTAATTATCCCTAGTTTCTTAAACACAAATTATGAGTAGGACCGCAATTTTCCCTAGTTTTGTAATAACAACATTTCTTGTTGGACCGTAATTATCCCTAGTTTCTTAAACACAAATTATGAGTAGGACCGCAATTTACCCTAGTTTTGTAATAACAACATTTCTTGTAGGACCGTAATTATCCCTAGTTTTATAAAAACAAATTTAGAGTAGGACCGCAATTTTCCCTAGTTTTGTAATAACAACATTTCTTGTTGGACCGTAATTATCCCTAGTTTTTGAAAACGAATTTAGAGTAGGACCGCAATTTTCCCTAGTTTTGTAATAACAACATTTCTTGTAGGACCGTAATCATCCCTAGTTTTTGAAAACAAATTTAGAGTAGGACCGCAATTTTCCCTAGTTTTGTAATAACAACATTTCTTGTAGGACCGTAATCATCCCTAGTTTTTAAAAACAAATTATGAGTAGGACCGCAATTTTCCCTAGTTTCGTAATAACAACATTTCTTGTAGGACCGTAATCATCCCTAGTTTTTAAAAACAAATTTAGAGTAGGACCGCAATTTTCCCTAGTTTTGTAATAACAACATTTCTTGTTGGACCGTAATTATCCCTAGCTTTATAAAAACAAATTTAGAGTAGGACCGCAATTTTCCCTAGTTTTGTAATAACAACATTTCTTGTTGGACCGTAATTATCCCTAGTTTTATAAAAACAAATTTAGAGTAGGACCGCAATTTTCCCTAGTTTTGTAATAACAACATTTCTTGTAGGACCGTAATCATCCCTAGTTTTTAAAAACAGATTTAGAGTAGGACCGCAATTTACCCTAGTTTTGTAATAACAACATTTCTTGTAGGACCGTAATTATCCCTAGCTTTATAAAAACAAATTTAGAGTAGGACCGCAATTTTCCCTAGTTTTGTAATAACAACATTTCTTGTTGGACCGTAATTATCCCTAGCTTTATAAAAACAAATTTAGAGTAGGACCGCAATTTTCCCTAGTTTTGTAATAACAACATTTCTTGTTGGACCGTAATTATCCCTAGCTTTATAAAAACAAATTTAGAGTAGGACCGCAATTTTCCCTAGTTTTGTAATAACAACATTTCTTGTTGGACCGTAATTATCCCTAGTTTTATAAAAACAAATTTAGAGTAGGACCGTAATGTTCCCTTGTTCAGTAAAATCAAAATTCCAGTCGGGACATAATCTTCCATAGTTTTATAAAAACAAATTTTGAGTAGAACAGTAATTATCCCTTGTTCTGTAAAAACAAATTTCAAATAGGACCATAATCTTTCCTAGTTTCGTAAAATTAATTTTCGAGTAGGACTGTAAATTTTCCTGGAATTGTAAAAACAAAGTTTGAGTAGGACCATATTCTTTCCTTGTTCTGTAAAATTAAACTTCGAGTACGACCGTAATCTTCCCTAGTTTTGTAAAAACCAATTTTGCATAGGACCGTAATCTTTCCTAAAATTGTAAAAATAAATTTTAAATACGATCGTAATCTTCCTTAGTTTTGTCAAATAAAATTTCGAGTAGGACCATAATCTTTCCAAGAATTGTAAAAAAAACATTTGAGTAGGACTGTAATTTTCCCTAGTTTTATGAAATAAATTTTGAGCACGACTGTAATCTTCTATAGTTTTGGGAACAAATTTCGACCAAGACCACAATCTTCCCTAGTTTTGTGAAAACAGATTGTTAGTGGGACTGTAATCTTCCCTATTTTTGTGAAAAAAAAATTCGAATAGGACCTGTATCTTCCCTAGTTTTGTGAAAAAAATTGTTGAGTAGGAATGTAATCTTCCCTGGTTTTGTGAAAACAAATTTCTAGTAGGAACATAATCTTCCGTAGTTTTGTAAAAACAAATTTCGAATAGGACCATAATCTTCCCTATTCTTTAAAAGAAATTTCAAGTAAGACTGTAATCTTCAATCTCCCCTAGTTTTTAAAAACAAAGTTTGGGTAGGACCGTAATCTTCCCTAGCTTTGTGGAAACAAATTTCAAGTAGTTCCGTAATCTTCCTCATCTTTGCAAAAAAAACAAATTTCAAGTTCGACCATAATCTTCCCTAAATTTGTGAGAACAAATTTCGAGTAGGACCGTAACCTTTCCTAATCTTTTAAAAACAAAGTTCGAATAGGACCATAATCTTCCCTAGTAGTGTAAAAACAAATTTCGGGTAGGACTGTAATCTTCCCTAGTTTTGTAAAAACAAATTTCAAGTTCGACCATAATCTTCCCTAATTTTGCGAAAACAAATTTCAAGTAGGGCCATAATCTTTAGTAGCTTTGCGAAATAAATTTTGACCAGTACCGTAATCTTCCCTAGTTTTGTGAAAATAAATTTTGAGTAGGAACATAATCTTCCTTAGTTTTGTGAAATAAATTTCGACCAGGACCATAATCTTCCCTAGTTTTGTTAAAACCAATTTCAAGTAGGACCATAGTTCTCCCTAGTTCTTTAAAATAAATTTCGAGCAGGAACATAATCTTCCCTTGTTTTGTGAAATAAATTTCGATCAGGAGTATAAACTTCCCTAGTTTTGTGAGAAAAATTTCGAGTAGGACCGAAATCTTCTTTAACTTGATCATAAATGCCCACCTTCCCCTGAAGGATACCCCATTTTGTCTCGAAGAGGAAGATCCTACCTTTTATGTTTATCATAATTATAAATTTTGGAGAAGACCTGATTATTGGTTTTCGTTAACCCCAGATCATAAATAGATTAAACAACAAAATAAAGAGCGCATGAAACCCGTTCTCTCTTCTATAGGATCACATATTGAAACGTTTTTCATTCTTGTTCATCTTGTCAAATAGGACAATAATCAACAATTTGAACATTTTAATTTCTTTTTCACAATTTTCCATAGACAAGAGAGAGAGAGAGAGAGAGAGAGAGAGAGAGAGAGAGAGAGAGAGAGAGAGAGAGAGAGAGAGAGAGAGAGAGAGAGAGTACATATGAAAAAATATTACTAATAATTTATTTTTAAAGTTTTGTAGAGCATTATAAAAGTCATTATGAAAAATAAAGCGGATTTACTGCGGCCATTTACTAAATCATATTACTAATTACCCTACTGTATAACAACACATGTTGGTACAGTAGTTGAAATAGAAAATTGGCAGTTAGAAGAAAAGTTTTCAAGCAAGTATGGAGTACGAAATCAAGCTCTCCTTGAAATATGAATATGGTGTCCTCGTAAAATAGGGTTCAAATTCTATATTGGATTCAATAAATAATTAAATCTTAATTACATATGATTTCTTATGATCTTACCTTCATTTCTCAGGCCAACCTCCAGACGACAAAGGGTTTGTTAACATTAACCTTTAAAAAATAATCAATTTGTTTTTTCCTACTCATCCTCCTGAAGTAACATGGCTATCATTAGATAAAAGTTACTAGTGTACCCTAGACGTCAAAAATGACGTCTAAATATTTAGACAGACATACACCCCCAAGCA
>NC_090733.1:61171329-61181329 GCF_036898095.1 Palaemon carinicauda
TGCAAAGACCAGTACGGAAAAGTTTCCATAAGAAAAGGCTGTGTGTGTGTGTGTGTGTGTGTGTGTGTGTGTCTGTGTATGGTAGTAACCCGATGTCATTGCTCTCGGGTTCTCGGAAAAAAGGAAAATGCTGAGAAATAATCTTCTTCGGCCATTACAATATCTAGGTTGATTCTGAAACAGGAAATCCGGCAAATACCTCTTCCCAACCCCCATTACTGGGCTTCGTTCCCGCCCACCACACCACCTTCATTTTATCCCTGTATAATTACCGGTACTATTAAGAACTTTGCTCCTAAGAAATGTTAGAACCTGATCCCTATGATCTATTAGCAGAGCTTGATTCCATATACAAAAAGTTCCATCTCATGAGTTTGATCTCTCTCTCTCTCTCTCTCTCTCTCTCTCTCTCTCTCTCTCTCTCTCTCTCTCTCTCTGATTTCTTGTTGAATACGTCTAATATTCTTCTTGGGAAATATCTGGAACAAAAATTTGTTTAGAATATCGCTTCAATCTTTAAAAAAATATACATATATATATATATATATATATATATATATATATATATATATATATATATATATATATACACACACACACACACATATATATATATATATATATATATATATATATACATATATATATATATATATATATATATATATATATATATATATATATATATATATACTTGATCGCGAAAACAAAAGAAATTGTCGCACGAGTTTCATTATTTTGATGTCATAATTAAAATATCATTTAACATAACATTTCCTGACTTAGAAGGAGCAATAAAATCATCTTCATAAACAACCACATGATCAAAATATTGCTCAGATAATGGAAGAGCTGTAATCAGGGCAATGGCCATCCATCTGCAACCGTTGATCTTGTAATGAATAATGAGAATAGTTGTAGCGCTTTTTGCAAGTTTTTTTTTTTTTTTTTTTTTTAGTTTCGTCTATATTTTTCGTCGGATTAGTCTTAAGTACTAAAAAGAAACCGCGGGGTCGAAGCAGCAGCACCAACCAGCATTGGCTAACGGAACTCTGGTGTGTTAGTGTTACTTGCAGAAATCAGATGAAGCGGCGGTGAATACAGCTGCCGTTTTCTTGTCCACCTAGACGTTTTCAGCATTGCCAGGTACTTCTGATAGTAGTCTTGTCGCGTTTGGTTTGATAGGAATTTTGGCCTCCTAATTACAACTCATTTTCTCCATACAAAATAATGCCCCATTGAAGAATTTCATAAATCTAATTTGATCTCTCCGTAACACGTCCAACGTGCAACGATATTTTTCTACGATTGATAATGATATTACCAAGTATCATGATGGTATTTACTATGTTCTCATGCCTAAAGAATTCACTGAACATGGGTTTCTAGTATCTATCCTTTCGCCCATTTCTTCTTCGTTTTGCCCAGCATGTATTTTCTGTTCTCCATCCAGTGTACATGATACCGGAACGAATGAAAAAGGAAACCATCTCTAACTGTCATTAGACTGTTCTGCCTTCGTTCTTTCTTTTCCCAGGATGGAACTCAGCCTGCACCGTGTTCTGGATCATCATGAGAACATCTAATAATTCTGTTTCATCATATGGGTTTAAAATGAATAAGAGATCAACTATCCAAAGGAATAGAGCATTATAGACCAGATGGGGCTTCTGTGTATTCCACTCTTAACAAAGCTGCAGAAGAGTTTTATATTTTATCCTTGATAATATCTAATTACTTGTGTATATACATACATACACACACACACATATATATATATACATATATATATATATATATATATATATAAATATATACACACATATATATATACATATATATATATATATATATATATATATATATATATATATATATATATATATATATATATATATATATATATATATACATATATATATATATATATGTATATATATATATATATATATATATATATATATATATATATATATACAACCACAGTTAGGTCTTTTTCGATCAACAGATTTCTAGATATATTTGGTTAAGTTAATAGAACCATATTGAGTGTTATGTGACATTCCACAGATTCATTGCTAATTGTAAGAAGCCCCAGTGAGAAGACATTGTTTATTCCTGTGTGTATTTGCCAATGGAAATGATCGTAGTGCACAGATGCAGGTTAAATCAGGCCATATGTTTCTGGCAGATATCGTAGGGGGTCTACCACAAACTGACGTATGATGATAACATATCGTAACCAGTCAATTACTCTGAAGCATCTTTATTTTTATATTAATTCATTTACGTAGACAAACTGTGAGAGAACTGCAACAAAATTTTTTTTTTTGTAGATGCACATACATACAGAGAGAGAGAGAGAGAGAGAGAGAGAGAGAGAGAGAGAGAGAGAGAGAGAGAGAGAGAGAGAGAGAGGGGCAACACAATGCTTTATCAAAACAGCAGATTATGTTAACACCAGCAGTTGGGGTTTGCGTGGGTAAGGCCTCTCCCGTCTTTAGAACGTTTTCCTTTTCATATTGTGTATATTAACAATTATTAGTGATTGGCTGGCTGGACGACGACATTGTGCGTCAATAGCATACTTGACTTGGACAGTGCAATGCTATCACGGCATCAATTTTGTCTTTCGTTACTTCTTGTTCGTCTTCTTCTTCTCGCTATTCAAATGTATTTTCTCAGTTAATGTGTAATTCTTTATCCGTCCATCAACACATAGTTACTTAAACACTTTTTTTTTACTAGCAAATTCTAAAATGTTTCCATTCATGGATTTCGACGCTCACAAAAGTAGACAGGAAAGGCTGGGATCACTGACATTCTACAGACTTTGAAAAGATTAATTCTTCAATGGAAAAAGACATTCTGTCTATTCTTTTTGATGGATTTACTTGGAATTGTTTCTTGACATCAACTATCCACAAAGTCAAAAGATGAAAGGTGAAAAAGGATTGTCACCGCTACTTTGTAAGTCAAACTTCCTCTGAGGTCACGAACCTCTTCAACAACGCAATGACAGCATATCATAAAAGATTCCCACGTTAACCTCAATGGTCCTTCTCCATTCCCAAATGGTAACGACAACAGAACTCTTAGCTGTTATAATCAAAGTTGAAGACCTCGTTGAGAATAAGTCTAGCTCTGACGATTGACTGTTGCCACTGGGTCGATAAACAATTAAGTCGAGAAGCATCAATGAATTGACAGCAATACTACAACCTTTTCAAAACTAATTCAATTGTGATCATTGAAAGTTATTGGTAAATGCTGAGCTACCAAATATCTAGTTTCACACACAAGTCTGAAAGTTTTACTGTTTATTTCTCTCGTTATTCTATAGAAAAGGAACAGAAATTAGAAATAACAATTTGATAATCACCTACTTATTTCATCGATTAAGCATCGTATTGCAAATTCCATTAATGAAAAACATAAAATCAAATAAGCTTTACTGATGAATGAATAAGAGTAGAAATTCTATTTTAAACAGGAACATGATTTCCAGTAACAAAAGAATACCCTAAAGAAAAACGTATATACAAATAAGCAATCAATAACAGACATTTTGTTAAAATTACACAGTGAAACACTAGTTTATTTAAACATGAATTATCCGAAGCTTAAAAAGTACTTGCATGGAACTGTTGCAAGAATACAAAGAGAAAAAAAATATAAAAGCTACAAATACTTTACTGAAGAACTCTTCATGGTGTGGAAATAAACATGTCGCAGAAGATATACAGAGGCGCCGGGTTTCTTTAATAATTCAATTTATACTGCACAGTACATACAGCAAGCATCGTAGTTGTCAGGGTCTTCGATACACGCCATCCCTTATTTAATTATATCATTTCATTTTAGGAAAAAGGAAATTTTATTTGGCAGAACTACTGTAGTTCTGAATATCCGACTTAACCGATAAACCAGCATCTTAAATGGATTAAATCTTGTTACATGCATATAGTACACACATTTACACACACACACATATACATATATATGTATATATATATATATATATATATATATATATATATATATATATATATGTGTGTGTGTGTGTGTGTGTGTATTTGTGTGTGTGTGTATACTCGTATCCTAGTGAATTTTATATTATAACATACTAGGTGATTCTTGATTATACGTTGTTATTTTCAAGTTCAATAAAGATATGGGTAGATAGACAGAAAGGCAGATGGAGAGGGGAAGAAAATGTCTTCCTTATCTTTCTAAATTCCCATTGTTTTTTAGTCGTCCTTAAGAAGAGAAAGAAAAAGAAAAGATTTAGTAAGTAATAACTTTTACGTTAATCAGATTTTTTTTAAAGCTTGTTTATTGTTAGTCATTCAATGATAAGGGCAACTAGAGAGAGAGAGAGAGAGAGAGAGAGAGAGAGAGAGAGAGAGAGAGAGAGAGAGAGAGAGAGAGAGAGTTGAAGGTTTTGGATAAAGGCAGAAAGAGGAAATCGTTTGTTATGATGTTCCTTATCATATGAAAGTGAAGGTCAGAGCGGAATTTTTTAGATTTTGAAAGCAGCCTGCCATGAACTGTAATTGAATGAAATGAAAATTAGGTCATAAACTCCTTCTCATTTTTAGTTCAAAAGTGACGCATTAACATGTTGTTAGTGTCGGTATAAAAGTATCCGCACCTCTATTCTGGTATAGCAAGGAAAATAACAGGACAAATTATGCCTAATTGGTGGGTCGAATTTCTTGGTTGATATTTGTTTAGGAAATAATCAACACGTGGATGAATGCATCTTGTCTCAACGGGTATTTATATACCAATACACTTTACATATATATTCTATTTCGTTAAAATCCTTTCATGTGATAATGCAGTTTTTCTAACTGTAAGAAATTGTATAGATTTTCTTTCAGATTAACTTTATTACAAAAATTCTTTATGGAAACATTCACTTACATACGGGCAGAAAAATATCATTGGATAAGTTATGTTTTGTCCGAAGGCTAGACGAATATATAAAAAGATTGGCATCTAAGCATGTATCAATTTATTATTATTATTATTATTATTATTATTATTATTATTATTATTATTATTATTATTATTATTATTATTATTATTATTATTATTATTATTATTATTATGGGTATATTTATAGGAACAAGCCAAAGTAACAATCAACGTAATACGTATCCTACAGCAATATCTTGCTCATATTCAAATAAGAAGATGAAACCAGAACTAAAGTAGAAATCGAACTAAACACACATGAAAATAGTAATCAAATGATTAAAGACACAAGCTTATAATGATAGACAAATTTAATGGTAATTGACAGATCAAAGGAAATCATTTTGATAAAATTGGATACCGCTGCAACTCAACTCAACGTCTTTTGGTTTGACAGTCCTGAGGGCCACACCAAGCCTCTCCCCATATTCACAGGGCCCTTAAATGATCCTTACTAGTTCAACACCGGTATACTCGAACTCAAATAACCCCCACCACATTATCCTTCCTCGTCCCTCAACGAAAAAAAATATGAAATGTGACTAAAAGTCAAACGAATTTCTCACTGAATATTTATAGTTTTTATTCAAATTTTCCGTTAGCATATTCTTTTACATTTGCCAATGGCAGTTTTGAAAGATTTATGGTCAGTCGTTACTGGTGTTAGGACCAATTGCTGTCCCAAAGGTCAAGACGATATTCCCCATGAGAACAATTGATTTCACACTGCTAAGTGTTGAGACATTGAGCATTTCCACAGTGTTATGTAATTCAATTGCTTAATGTACTTTCCGCTACTATAACCTTAAATAAATTATATGCTTCTTCCACCCCTCCCCCCCAAAAAAAATAAAACACCTCTCTAACAGCTTTAACTTAACTCGCTTTCCACATTTACCCTTAGAAGATTGAGTTCGTTGAAAGTAATTAAAGAGAAGTGACAGATTTTGTAAATAAATTGACTGATTTATCAAACTGAAGAATGAATAGTAAATAGCGCAATGTCCTACGAATATATAAATCAGAGATCAATAAAATTATGTAAAGCAAAGTTGAAAGTGTCACAAAGAGAAATGATGTAAATATTGTTTATTCAAACTCCTGCACCATGTACATCAAATTGTGAAGGTGTGAAATTATTTCAATAGACTATAAATCATGTAAGAGAGAAAAAAAAAGATCATTAAATTATCCAATATTTTGCATACCAGAGTTTGAAATGGAATCTAAAATACCTTCTCTTCCTCGTCCCCTGCAGGCAATTCAAAGTAGCAAACAGAAAAAACATTTACGTTCACCATCATGTGCTTAAGATCCTGTTATACCTGATAATCTTATCAAAACGGCTGACTGGAAAGAAAAATGTTTCATGATTCTGAGGCCGAAGCTGTCAGAATTTTGATATTTGGAACTGTTGAAGGATTCGAATTTCTGGGGAATTCTTGTCATTGAATATTTGATGGATAATTGAAATTGGTCTTTGGAAAAAATGACTCCAACTTGAGAATAAAGAGATTATCATAAAATACCTTGTGTATGCTGTATGTGATGTTGCCGTTTACTGTTTATTGCTTAGTTTATAGTATTCATTTTTCCTTTTATCAAGTTTCGTCGTCTCCGAAAGATCCGTGCACGACTCTATTATTTTCCCGTACATTTACTTATAAGCAACATTTGTAAACCAGAAGAGCTCGTGAGTTTGAAATCCCACATAGCTTACCGAAATCAATTTCTGCGCTTTCAGGAGTACTTCATTTATATTTTTCAAGTTTCCCTATTTGTATTAATTTGGCGGTTTTAATGGGCGAGTGGGCGCGGTAGCAGAGCACACGTACTTGTCGATTGCTCTTGAATCTGGAGTTGATCAGAAGTGTTTTTATTTTCCTTAACGAAACTCGTTTTATTGTTCTTAAAAAATAAGTAGAAAACATAAGTGTCAACGATCCTGCGTGGTGGCAGAAAAAAAAGGAAACTTTTATGTGTACAATATGTAGATCCGAAAGAGGAAAAGATAACGATTGATTATTATTATTATTATTATTATTATTATTATTATTATTATTATTATTATTATTATTATTATTATTATTATTATTATTATTAATAGCTAAGCCACAACCCTAGTTGAAAAAGTAGGATGTTATAAGCCCAAGGCCTCCAACGGGGAAAATGAGCTCAGTGAGGAAAGAAAAAATAAAGGAAATAAATAAATGATTTGAGAAGTGATGAACAACTAAAAAAATATTTTGAAAACAGCAACAACATTAAAACAGATATTTCATATGTAAACCATAAAAAGATTCATGTCAACCCGTTCAATATAAAAATACTAATTGTAAATTTGAACTTTTGAAGTTCTACCAATTCAATTATCCGATAAGGAGGATTATTCCACAACTTGGCCACAGCTGGAATAAAACTTCTAGAGTACTGTGTAGTATTGAGCCTCATAATGGAGAAGGCCTGACTGTTAGAATTAACTGCATACCTAGTATTACAAACAGATGGAACTGTCCGGGAAGATCTGAATTTAAAGGTCAGAAATAAGAGATTAACATCTAGATCAGGAATAAGCAATTCAATAAATCGTAAGTCCCTATTCAACAAAATAAGAAAAGAATCAGCTGCAGAAGACCAGACAGGAGAACAATACTCGAAGCAAGGTAGAATGAGGGAATTAAAACACTTCTTCAAAAGAGATTGATCACCTAAAATCTTAAAAGACTTGCTCAATAATTAGCCATTTTTTGTGCAACTGAAGAAGACACAGACCTAATATGTTTCTCAGTAGTAAATTTGCTGTCAAGAATCACACCTAAAATTTTAAAAGAGTCATACAGAGCTGGAGAAACCTCATCAATGCTGAGATCCGGGTGTTGAGGAGCCACCATCGTTGACCTGCTTACAATCATACTTTGAGTTTTGTTAAGATTCTACTTCATACCGCATAATTTGCACCATGCACTAATTTGAGCTAGATTCCGTAATCCTAAAATCTGTAATCAGGAGATAGAACTGATGCAAAGAGAGTAGCATCATCTGCATATGCAACAAGCTTGTTTTCTAGGCCAAAACATATGCCATGCGTATATAGTATGAAAAATAATAGGTCAAAAACACTACCCTGAGGAACACCAGATACGACATTCCCATCAACCACAACTCTTTGCGATCATTTACTTTAAAAAATCAATTATGATGCTAAGACACGACCCGCTACTCCCAACTGTTTGAATTTGAAAATAAGGGCTTCATGATTAACACGGTCAAAGGCAGCATTAAAATCAAGGCCAGTCATACGAACTTCCTGACCACAATCAAGGGATTTCTGTACAGCAATGGCGATTGTAAGAAGGGCATCACATGCTCCAAGGCCTTTACGAAAACCAAATTGCAAACTAGGGAACAGCTTATTACCTTCAGCAAACCTATTAAGACGTTTTGCCATAAGACGTTCAAAAACTTTAGATAATATGAGTTATGGAAATTGGGCGGTAATCAGTTGGACTTGAGCTATCGCAAGCACAATTACATTGCGGAGTAACATTACCATTATCCAACAAGAGTTAAAAGCTCCTTTTCTTGTTAACTTGCACAAGATAACAGATAACTTTGGAGCTAAGAGATGTGCAGTCTTCATAAAAAACAGACGAAAAATACCAAAAAAAACAAAGGAAAAATACCATGCGAATGGGAATGTGATGTATTATTGGAAATGTGTGTTTTTTTTTTTTAGATGATGTAAGTAACAATGATATCATTAAAATGAGGTAGCTATATCATAATGTATTGATGAAATGCATTCTAATATAAATGAGAATGAATAATGGCAGAAAGCAAGTAATTGAGGGAGGGAACTGGAACTGAGCAACGAGAGCAAAAGGGATGGCTGAATCAGAGCATTTGCAGGAAGAACCAGCTGGTTACTTGACAAGCACAGCCCTGACCGTCGATTTAAAATCTATAATTTTGTTAAGAAATCTGAATTAATGATAATTGATTGGAGAACTGCTAATCACATGATTGAATTACTGGATCTTGATATGAGGAAGAATCCTGCTCCCACAATCAAGAAAGTAACCAAATCGGATATGATTAAGAAAAAGAATAAGATCTTAGTTTTAAGTAAAATAGCAGAAGAAAAAGAACCTTCCTACTTCACATGTACCAAATCACATTATTGATAGTCAGCTTACTTCTAAGGACAATGATTTCACGGATGGAAACAGCAGAGATAATGCTGCCACTAGAATGCATAACATGCTATTGGAATTTATAACAAAAGATCGGGAAACTGATCTTTTAGGTTGTCTATGCTAAGGCTGGCGACGTGGTTAGTTCACTAGTTGACATAAACTTATCCACAAGCAATTTCTTATTGTAAATGTGAAACCGTTATTTCATTTCAAAAACTTATTACACACATCATTTTGAAATGTGATTCTGAAATTCAAGGGCAATTCTCGATAAAGCAGATGAAATAGATATGATGAGGTACATATGATATACTTGACAAATATCATGTGCTTGCCTGCTTTATCTGTTGAAGATATGGTCATGTTGAGAAGGAATATAAGAGCAAAACGAAAATCGAGCTTGCGGAAATTATGATGCTAATCATATAACAAAAGAATGTTACTTAGGATTTATGACAAATGTATCGGCTGTTGAGATAAAACAAGCAAATGTTAGGGAGTAGAAGTAAAAAGAATAATCGTTGATGCTGATCATGGGTAAAGATGTTGTTTGGATTGTGTTAGTTGAAAATAGAAAACTGCTGCAAATTAAAGTTTATAAGTAAAATGTCTTTTATTGATAAGATTCAGTGTAGTCATTGAAATTTAGAATAATCTGCTGACTTCTAATTTTCCAATGCTTCCGAAGACTTTCAAGTAGAAGCCATATCCTAATTGTCAATTGCGGGTTTGAAAACTTGAAATGAAAACACAGTAAGACTAAATGAATGTCGGTTACAAAAGTTGTTTAGATATAAGATGGATGGTTCAGCGAGGAGGAG